>NC_068547.1:6363636-6666666 GCF_026212275.2 Microplitis demolitor | reverse complement strand
TATAAAGAAAATTTATTTTAGATAAAATAAATTGTAAAATATTATTTAATTATTAACAATGCATCACGGTCATTTGAATATTCATATATATATTCATATACATATGTATAACTCCATAAAAAAAAATAATTTATCTATTTGCATACTTATCAAATTGTCTATCTAATTGAACCTTATCATAAATTTATGAACGATTAATTCATATATTAATCTTATTCAAATAAATTAAATTTAAATATGTAAGTTTATTTAGAAATATATTTACTAAAAAAGAAGTGAATAATATGAAGGAAAAATTTAAATAAAAAAAAAAAAAAAAATTAAGTAAACATAATAATTAAAATATGTTGAGATAATTTGATTAGAAGATTAAAAAATTAAAAGAATGAATTGCAAAGACAAGTGTAATATGTATAATGTGAATACTTTCGAAATACTATGAATGCATAGCTCTGTTCTGTCAATGATATATTTCCGAGTACATAGTAGAGTAATAAGAAAATTCACAGCGATCACAATCCTGTGGAATGCGCTTAGAACTTAAATTTCGAAAGGCTTCTCTTATATTACATATTATATACACTATACACTATGTTCTTACTCTCTTATAACATTGCTATGAATGCTTACGCACGGTTACTGAGCTATATGAGTTACAAGTGTTTCTTTGAATTACATTTAAATTTCTGGTATTCAAAAATACGATATAATTCAATGAAATAATATTTTTTTATTGAAATTTTAGACACGAGTAGAAGCGCGGTAACATGAAAAATAAAAAAGATTATAATAATAATTTATGAGTAGTGACATTAAAGACGATATATTTAATTAAAAATTTATAAGCCATTTTTGTAAATTTATTGATAAATTAAGATAATTTTATTTAAATTTTGATTTATCAATGGTATAAATGTATATGAACATAAGTATTTTTATATTTTATATCAGTCGTTATTTAGACTTCAGACAGTAAAGTGCTCGGAAAAATTTACTTAAAAATGAATTATCAAAAATATATAACTTTTATTTTTTTAATTTTTTTTTATATTATATATTTTTTAAATGCAGTAGCAATAAATAGAGTACATATTGAAGAGTGGAAAAATCATCGTAAAGAATTTAACGAAACTAAATTTTTAACGGATAATACAAAAGTATGTCAAAGTAATAAAAATAATTATAAAGATAAAAAAAACTAGATCTTTTTAAAAAAATCTATTATTACAATTTAATTATCTGATACTAAAAAGTTAATCATATAGATATTTTGTAAGCGTTTATTTGTTAAGATAATTTTTAACTTACATTACAATTAATTACACGTAAATAAGTATTTAATGCAAGTACTCAACTATTATCTTAGATAAAATATGACTTGAAAAAAAGATGAAGTATACTAAACTAAATCCAGTATAAGACACGTCCACAATTCAACTATTTTAGTTTAATAATTTCAAATGCAGGTAAAGGTAGTCTACTTTGAACTAATTATTGTTTTATCATTATCACTAATTAGAATTATATTTATAGAGTATTTATAAAACATACAATGGCGTTAATTGAAATAAAATGGATGACAATTTTAATGACATTAGTGGTCGTCATTAATTTTATAAATGCTGTTCCATTAAATACGGAATCAGTTTATGAAGATGATAATGATCAATTGAAACTTAATCGAATTGTTAGCGAAAACTACAATAATGCTAAAGATTGTCATGGAAACGTACGAAGTGACAGCTACAAGTGTGTAATTGATCTGAGTTATGTAAAATAAATAATTTAGATATTTTTAAAAATTATTTTTACTGCAAGAAAAAAAAATTTAAGTTGTAAATCACGGATTATTGGCTTATAAATATGTATTGATATTGAAATACGTAATTTAACTTTGTAAAATTTTTGAAAGTTTGAAAAAAATACAATGAGAAATTTAAAATACTAAACACGTTTATCTGTAATAAATTTTCTTTTTTCCTGCGTGTTTTTCAACGAGCCTCTTTTAGAAGAGAAAATATATATTTCGTAAAGAGGGTTGGGGAAAAATATAAAGATCTTACTTCAAATATGTGTTCAAGTGAGTTATTTTATTTAAAAAAAAAAAAAAAATAAACTTTAAGAAAAAGATTAAAATGATTTAGTAATTGAATATTGTAGTTACTCATTACTGATTAGGATTAGTAATCTAAAATCCTTATCAAACAGTGAAAGTTTTAAAGAAATTCTGTGAGTTATAGAGAAACTCAATGATGAGTCAATGTTTAAGTTTTTTTTTTTTTTATTTTAACCGTGAAATTTTTATCGTATCATTTATAAAAAATATTTAATGTCGAAATTCAATTTTTTTTAATATAAGTTTTTAGTAAAAAATAAAATTTATAAATGAGAAGGCATAATTTTATTATCAATTGCGACACTTACTCGATAATGATTTTTTTTTTAATAATAATATTTCTTTTTTAAAACTAATAAAATAAATAATAAGTTTGTAAGAGCTGTATTTACTTATTGCCTTTAAAACGTCATTTAGTCTATAAATTTTAATATAAAAATAAACCATACGATAAATATATAAGAATAAAAATTAATCAATTAATTTTATTTTTTTTTAAGCTATTAATATTTATTTTTTGTTACGAACCGTCTTATGTTAATGAATGGAAAAATTTTTTTTTGTGACCACAAACCTGGAAAGTTACTACTAAGCATATATAATAAAATTTTGTTAAAAGATTACATGTATCAAGTAGTGATTTTATGTGACAAATGAATTTCGAACGGTACTTCTTTTATCTTATATTTATTAATTTATATAATATTTAAAGTTAACGAATCACTTTTTTCCTTTAAAAACCCACTTGGATTAATAAAAGAAAATTCGAAAGTATTTATATTAAATAATAACATAATTCATTCATTTTTATTTCAACCGTATGTATCTAGTAAATTATAGGTATTTTTATTAATTTAAATATGCATTTTTTTTTTTATGAAACGTCAAAACATAAAAAAGAATTGCGAAATTGTTTTTTTATTATTGAGAACAAAAACATAAAACTCTATATTCATATCTATATTTATATACATAGAGAAGAAAAAATGTAAATTTACTGTAATAAAATTATTTTTCAATAGAATGGTACAACAAAGCATAATAAGAATAACTTTTTTTTTTTGTTAAACCAGATTTAAATTGGGATTTTTTAATATTTTATTACGGAATATTTAAAAAATTGAAAAATAATAATTGCATTAAAAAATTATAATTATATTTTATCTTAATATTATTTATTTTCCTTTTTTCAACCAACGATTTTTAAACGTAATTTAGCAGCAAAAAAATATCATAAATGAAGAATAATGATCGATTTTTGAAACTCAATGATGAAAAAAAAATTTTATCTAACATTCCTAAAATAAAGTCAACTTATTAATATTCTGAAGAATAATAACACCTGTATCGCGCAAACGTCATCAAATGTATAAATTCATGTCTATGTATATTAAAGCCTTACTAATAAACTTTATTTACAATTTATATTTAATCTTAACTGATTTTTCTGATAACTTACGAAGAATGTCATACAGTATATTATATTAATACGTCATTAGCATAATTCACGGCTATTTAATAAAATTTTCCTATTTTACACAATAAAATTAATTTTTTTAAATACATGTAATTACGGTTACTAACAGAGACCTATTTTATTTTTTTGTTACAGAAACAACTCCAATGTCACGAATGAGCTACCAAAATATTGTAACAAGTTAAAAGCTATTAACCGTGGAATAATCCAGTCAAGATGTTTTCATCCAGAAAACAAAAAAATAATAGTAGTAAATTAACTTGTTTATTATTTTTAAGTATTTTGAGTTCAAATGTATTATCAGCACCTACAAGTGAACTCAAAAAATCGCCATCAGCATCATCATCAAAAAAGATTAAAAGTTTAGATGACCCTCAACATCCAAGTGAGTTAGCTTGGGGAGCACTATTACTAGTCGATAGCTCTATATTAGATTCACCAAGTCCACCACGTCGTATAACTCCAAAAAGCATTTTTATAGCGCCGCCATTGCAAACTTGCGCTGAAGGTTATCAACCGGACAGTATGAATCGTTGTGTAAAAGATGTCAATATTAACCAAGAAGCATATTTTGACTTTCTTCTTCAGCGATTAAATGCAATGTACGGTAATTTAGGTAACCCTCAACAATCTGATTCATCTTCTTCTTCATCATCATCTTCGTCTAATGGATCTCTAGAACCTTTCCAATTAAACATTCCAATTATAATAAATTCAAACAAAGAATCATCAAATTTAGATAATACATCTGAAAAAGCTCCCGTATCAACATTTGATGATAAACGACCAGAAAATGAAACAAAGAAACAAGAAACAATAATAACAGTTTATGAAATCGAAGAACCAGATAACAATAATAGTAATAACAAAACAAAACCTCATAATGATGATAAATCTCCAGAAAATGATCAACTGATTCCTGTTGTAGAAATCATTGAAACAAATTCAAATGGTTCTGAAATAATTGATTATACAATTCCTATTCAGTTGTACAATGTAACAAATAATACAGATTCGAAAAATAGTACAGTTATTTCCAACAAAGAAGAAAATCCATTAAATGAATCATCATCAACTCTAGTACTTATTTTATCTCCAACAAAATTACTATCAAACATAACGGAAGATTCAAACAAAATAAAAAATCAAAGCCTTGACAAAGACATCGTGAATGTACGAAATACTTCAATGGATGAAGAAATAAATGTAAGCCTACCTGAATACACAGTAACGACTACTTTAAGTCCTATTAAAATTTTTCTTAACTCATCAACATCAACACCGTCGTCATCATCATCATCATTACCATCAGTATCAACAAACACTAATACGGATTACGAAGATACATCTCAAGTGACAGACGAAGATCGTGATGTTATTTATAATGATAATGATAATAATAAAGAGGCCATAGATTATAATACAGCTGAGGACCTTGAAGAGCATGATCTTGAAGACCACACGGAAGACTTAGAAGACTTTACGGAAAGTGATGATGAAATATTAAAGCATAGTGAGGCTGGTATGGCTGTAACGTTACCTTCACGATTTTACACTACGTCTTCACTTACTACACTTGATGATCAAAATAACAACGATGATAATGAAAAAATATCAAGTGAGGTTCACGTTAATCGTGATTTCATTCGTGAGACTACTTTGGTAGGTCTTAATTACGATAAAAATAATAGTTCAACTATAGTTGATAAAGAAATTCAATCTACAACGCCATTAGATGATGAATACGATGATAATAATGAAGACATTACGGAAGTAACGACAATTACGGAAGAAATTCCGGAGTTTGAAACACAATCTTCGGTTTCACTTGTTGACAAAACTTTTGATCCATTGGATAACATTAACCCGGTAATAACAATTGAGGAAGCTTCACTTACAGGGTTTATTGACAGGAAGACAACAACAACACCTGAAACTACAACATTTAAGCCAACAACAATGAAATCAACAACACCATTTATTGTTTATCCAAGTCAAACTGTTAAAAATATAATTTCTCAAACAGTTAAACCGATTTATCAACCAGATAATACAGAAATAATGGCCGCATCTTCATCAAATACAGCAGAAACAGTTGTACATGAAGTGGAACCACAAAAACCAATTGTTGTAAAACCTACAGTCGATAAAACACATAAAGAAATATTCATAAACGGTCCAATTACAGAACCAAAAGAAATTGAAACAGTCTCACAAAATAAACAAACATTTGATTATGATCCGGCCCCACAAGTTTCAAATTTCGGTAGTCACAATTCAGAAGATAATCCTATTATCAAAACGATAGACGACCAACGAATAGAACTGAACAAAAATCCAGTTAACTTCTTTCCCAATAATAATTTTCAATCCTCTTACAATCCTCCAAGAGATTACATAAGATTTCCGTCGTATGATCAGTCACCAAATCGTCCGAATTACGTGAGATTCCCGTCTGAAGAAGCTAATAGTATTCACACTGATGATTCGAAGGATCGTTATCATAGTCATTATCCACCCGGGCAAAATAATCGAATTACGACAGCTAAAGTTGGAGGATTCAAACGTCCTTTATGGCCGATTCCACCAACATGGCGTCTAGATCGTCAACATTTACGAGAAAAATCAGACTCTCATGATGATGATCAAAAACAAAGTGAAAGTACTCCAATGCTAATGAGATTTTGGAAACGAATGCCATTAATTTTAGATCCCAGTTTAATAAATGATTCTTCTCATCCAACATTTCCACAAACTTCGAGTCAATCTGAGACTAACGAACGGACAGGAAGATCATATTCTTCACGTAGAATTAATTATTATCAAGAAATGTCACCGCAAGATGTAACACAATCTTTCGCACGTATTCAACGTTAAATCAAACTCGTGTTACAAGGAAGAGTTCTTGACTAGTTTCTCTTCTTCTTTTAATCGTATTTTTTTTTTTCTTGTAAACTTCCTTGATGAAAGAACATCACCATGGATAAGCAAAGAGGATGAAATCCCTCCGACTCTCTTCATTATCATCATTGATAATTATCGACTTATCGATTACGAGAAGTGAGCTTGGATTTACGTGGGCTTATAAATACCCATTATGCTGGTTCAAATACATATATTTATTATAATTATTATAATTATATTACGTTTGTCCAGCACGCACATATTTCAAGACTGATAGCACTATTATAGAGAAAAAGAAAAAAAAAAAAAACAAAATAAATAAATAAATGAATAAAAGTAAGTGAGTCCTGAATAAAGCGAGTTGGATAGACGGTGCTTTTTTTGCTTATTAATTCGATTCAATATTTCTATTTAAAATTATTATTTTAATTCTATGTCCTGAAATTGCCATTTGATGTATTAATGGTTTATATTAATCAACTACGATAACAACTAATTAAATGTCATTAAAAATACTTGCGCTAAAAAAAAATTATGTATGCAAATCTATAAATTAACTCGAAATATAATAATAACAATTAATATATTAAATATATACTATCTATAAAAAAAATATTTAAATGTGTATTTAAAAAAAATAATAAAAAATATATATATAGATTTATGTGTGAATGAATTTGACATTGTGGCCAGTAATTGTTACTGCCTTAATTAATATTATTATTTTAATATACCGATCGCACCGTCTTGAAAACATTATATCAAAGCCCACTCTTTCCTATATTTGTATCTCAGTATGTCGCCATACATATCTAATTAATTATTATTATATTTAATATATATATAAATGTCAATTTGTGTAAATAATTTCTTTATTCGTTGTCGTAATAAATAAAAAAAAAATTGTATATATCACGTATTATTAATATTAAAATTTTAAAAATTAATAATAAAACGATTATAGTAATAAGGAATGAAATTATTAGAGTGTTAAGTAGAATTGTATTAAATCGTAATATTGTATTATTATTATTATTATTATTATTATTATTATTAATATTATTTTATTATTTATATTATAAATTCTAAAAAAAAGGAAGTGATGAATTATATATATATATATATATATATATATATATATGCGCATCATTGTATAACTGATAGGTGGAAATCTGCTTCAAGTAGATACACAAGTTTTTTTTCATACGATGAAGAAATATTAAAAATTAATTAAATATTATTTTAATTCTTTTATTTATTAAAATCCTTTTTATTATTTATTTATTTTTACAAAAAATTTTTTATTTTTATTTTTATTTTTATTTACGTTTTATTTAAGATAAGAGACATAGTAAGCGATCAAGATCTAATTTATTCTAGCTGTCAAATAAAACATATTCAATAACTGAGTTATTGATAACTAAATAATTATTTCAAAATTTAAATTCAGTGCGTTGTTAAATTT
Organism: Microplitis demolitor; assembly: GCF_026212275.2. Classification (NCBI taxonomy): domain Eukaryota; kingdom Metazoa; phylum Arthropoda; class Insecta; order Hymenoptera; family Braconidae; genus Microplitis; species Microplitis demolitor. The sequence continues at coordinate 6,658,704 of NC_068547.1, read as the reverse complement.
TGAAATAAAATACACGTCGGCGTGAAACGATACCTGTTTCACGTATTTAAATATTTATTAGTTAATTTTCGTAAATTAATCGTTTGTAAACAAATCAATATTCTCTATTAATGTACTTGAGAAATTAAAACAGATGAAATATCTTTTCATATTTATTATAATCAAACCGGATAATACAAGTTTTATTTTATATTAAACAACGACCCGATATATTTGCTCAGTGTTTATTTATATTTAAAATTTTTTTTGAAATTAGTATATCACGCCACATATAATTTTTTTAATGCAACAAAAATTTATAAGGTCATTTGTATTTCTTAAAAATACATCGATATTTTTTTTTATCGATCGCTGAGAGCTTGTGTTGATTGATTATTAAAGTTTTGAAAAAGTTTTAAAAATCGGCTATTAGGATATTGATTTATATATTTTTTAAATTCAAATAAATTAAATAGTGATGTCATATATTTTTTTATTTGATGTTTTAAAACATTCAAAAAGTTTTATAGAAATTTTAAAAAAATAAGACGCTGAATTTGCAGTTATTTTATATAGATCATACTTTTGAAAAATTATTTACATTGATATTTAAAAAATTCAATATCAGGTCAAACAGCTCCAGTTTGTAATTTCAGTTTAAAACTTGTTTTTACAGAACTTTTATCGAAACAGAGGCATATCTTCAAGTTAATTATCCAATCAAGATTAAATTTCATCATTTTATTCAATATTACGTCTTCGTTTCTGGAATTTCATATGTGATTATATTCGTAATTTTTTTTTTAATTCAGAGGGTTAATATAAATGACTTTTTTATTCAATTCTATTCGAAGAAAAAGGCTTTAAAGCTCAAATAAAAAGAGGTTTCGACATTCTTTTAGTGCATAATACAACATTTTGAGAAAAATTATTTTTAATTTATTAATTAAAAATATTAATGCAACCAACATTTAAATCGATGTTCTGAGTACAAAGATTATGCTACTCCTCATTATACGCGATTGTTTTTTTTTGACGTTTGATCAACACAAAATGAAATTTTGAAAAATCATGAGTAGGCTAATTTATAATTTTACATATTCAAAAAATATCTTTACTTATTTTTTTTAGATTGTTAAATCGAATAATTTTATTGCCACCATCAAAATGCACTTGAAAATTGCCCTATAAGATGTAATATAATTTTTGTTGATTTTCATATTTTTTGATATAAATAAATGAAATTTTTTTTAACAACACATCCGTTATTTTATTTTTTCTAAATTATAATTTATTTTAACTTTTAGACACTCATCAGTAAAATAAAAACAAATCATTAAATTAATTATTTTTTCAGACAATTAAATAATTTTTCATTTGTTTTATCTAATCACCTTAAGGCCATTCTCAGGCAGTGCCACCCACTTCGTAAAAATTTTTAATAACTTTCAACTATCGTAATTGATAAACTCAAAATTTTATCAATTAATTAAAAAAAATTAAAACATTAATTGAAAAAGACGGCGTAGAAGTAATTCCGCCGAGATAGAGAATTTTAAAAAAAATTACTTACAGTTGACATCAATTAGGAGTTAAACGAAATTTGTCAAATAAATTTTAACCTAAAAAATTTAAAAATTCGAATTATAAAATTGACATGAAGATTTTACTGAAATTTAATTAATAAATTTCATTTAACAAGGGTTTGCACTTTTCTCTCTATTACACTCAAGTCCACGAACGGTACTATCTTTGTTGCATTTGTACAGTAAATGTAAACTTTGTCCGAGTTTCTCTTAAACAAACGAATGTTACGAAACAATTAAAACAATTAAAGCGTACTTCACTAGATTACACAGTAGTGCATTAAAGTGTGGTCTGTGTTTTGTACCGAGGGATTTTATTTCCGAAACAAACCCAGCCGAAAATATCTAATAACCCCTGTTAACTCTTGATTGACATCAACTGTAATTTTTTTTTAATTCTATATCTTGGCGAAATTACTTCTACATTGCCCTTTTTTCAATTAAAATTTCATTTTTTCTTTTTAAATTAATTAATTAAATTTTTATACGCTTATGACAGTTGAAAGGCACTGAAAATTTTGAAAAAGTGGGGGCACTGTCTGAAAATGCCCTTAGTAATAAATATAATAATTTACTCATTTATATGATGCAATCATACTAATTAAAAAATTGTCAAAATTATTGTCTCCATTTTTTCTGAATAAAAAAAAAATTTCTCATTTTATTCAATAATTTATTAATAATTACCATAAATTATTTAATCACTTTATATATTTTATTACGACAACTTTTTTTTATTTAATTTCAACAAATAATAATCGAATATTAAGTCTCTTTTCTTACTTGTTTATTTATTTATAAATATATAAATATATATCTGTGAAATTAACTTATTTTAAGACCTTTAAACCCTCTAGCTAAAACATATTTTTCAGTAGATTCATCTCTCGTAGCATCAGGCCTAACAATTTTAACTTGATTATAAAATCTAGCAACATCTCTTTCAAATTGTGATGATTTACCACCGTCCCATATTTTGACAACAAATGTACCATCAACTTTAGACATCTTAACGGCGAATTCCATAGCAGCATAAGCCAATACAATAATTTGATCATGATCAATATCTCGTATACCGGTTGCATTGGGTGCCATATCTGACATCACAACATCAACCGGTTGTTTCAACAATCCACGCAGTTTAGTTTGTGCTAGGTTGCTTGTAAAATCTAAATTACCAAATATCGTAGCACCGTCGATATGATGAATTGGCAATCTATCAATTGCATAAACACTACCTACAGGTGTATTTTCTATTTTACCTGACGCATTTGTTAAGTTAACAGCAACTTGTGTCCAGCTACCAGGTGCAGCACCACAATCAACGACACATAAACCAGGTGTGAGTATATTAAAACGGCCATTAATTTCTAGCAATTTAAATGCACTACGACAACGATAATTTTCTTGTCTTGCTTTTTCGACATATGGATCACGGATATATCTGATTAACCATTTTTTAGAATCAGCTTTCTTACCTTTTAAATTATTTGGTACTGCTTTGCATAAAGTTTTACATGTTGAGAAATTTTTTCTAATTAAAATATTAAACAGCTCCATTTGTTAATGTCTATAATCATAAAGAAATTATTGTTTTTTAACTTTAATAAATTAAATTACAAATAATAATAATTTACCTTTTTAAATTTACTTCAGCATAAAATTAAAAATTTTAAATTCAATGATGTTGTCAATTTATCTGTAATAATAAAATTATAAATATTTTTTATTTTCAAATCAAAGGTATTCTTAGACAGTGTCCCCAATTTTTAAAAATCTTTAAAGACTTTTAACTGTCATCAGTGTATCTAGATTTCATTAATTAATTAAAAAAAATTAAAACCTTAATTGAAACAAGGACAACGTAGTTGCAATTTTGCCAAGATATAGAATTTAAAAAAAATTACTTACAATTGTTATCAATAGGAACTAAACAAAATTTAATAAATAAATTTTAGTCTACAAAATTTGAAAATTCGAATTATAGAATTGATAATGATACTGAAGTTAGCCGAGGTCTACTAATTTTTTGATTTTTTTTTTTAAATGATAAATTATAAAAAAAAAATATTTGAAAAAATTGCACCTGTAGTTTTTAAAATTTTCTACAATTTTCTACTTTTTTTTATTCTTTTGTAATTAATTTGTTGGAAAAAAAAAAAACAGAAAATTGTCAATTGTCTGTCAACTTCAGAATCATAAATTGATATGAAGATTTTACTGAAATTTATTTACCAAATTTCGTTTAACTCCCAATCGATGTCAATTGTAAGTAATTGTTTTTAAAATTTATACCTCGGTGAAATTACTCCTACGTTGTCTTTTATTCAATCAAGGTTTTAATTCTTTGTTTTTTAATCAATGCTAATATTTTGATATACTTATGATAATTGAGTCATTGAAAATTTTTAAAAAGTGGGAGACACTGTCCGAGAATGGCCTTAATCAAATAAATAATTGAAAGCATACATTTTAATAATTACTGCATGGTTAAATAACATATTTAATGTTTAAAAAATTATCTTTTATTTTAACCAATTATATAGGTTAGAATAAACTTCCGCAATTTCACAACTTGGTTATTAATGTAATATTACACAAACAAAAATTTATGATAAGAAATGTACATACTATTTATTTTAATAATTTTAATTAAATATCAACAAATAGTTTTCATTTTTTAATAGCTGTTTATTGTAATTACAAAATCAAAATAAATTTGTTTTCCAATGCTTAAATACACTAGCGCCATCTTTTGACATTTTAAATCCACAGTATAGTAATTTCATGATGGCGCCATCTGAGGGTTTAATTTAAACTGACGAATTTAGTTACCGATCGAATTACTTGAATAATAAATATAATGTATAAAAATTAATTCATAACTATCATTTTAAAATTATAAATATGTGAGATAATTAAACTCATTTATTTATTAATTTATTGTGCATAGAATTTGTGTATTTAAATATTTTTATGAATTTAATACATTTTTTTCATCGACTGAGTTCAACATTTAAAAGTGCCCCGATACACTGAGAAAAAATTTCTCTTCGGACAATTAAATTGGTTTTGTCAAATTCAGTTAAATTAAAATTTATTTGGGACAACTAAATTCTATTACGTCAACATAATCTATTTTGTCATTTTTAACGAATGATTTAATAGACTCTATTTGCTTGGCATTAATAATTATTTCTCTAAGATAATAAAATCATTTGGTAAAGTTAAGAAAATATTTATTTAATAGACAACTAAATTATTTTATAGTGCCAATAAATCCAAAAATTTAGAGCGATCATAAAGCAACCTCAGCGCTTTCGAGCTTGAGGTGGGCAATGTTAAAGCAAGATATTATTATAATAGCTCTCATAAATATTACTTAGACACAAAAAAATATATTCATTTAGAATAAATATATATATTTGTTTTAGGTTAATAAATATATATTTAAACCTAATGATTACTGATTTAAAAAGTTATGGTGCTAGGCAGCAGCAGTGAGAGTAGTTTGGTACTCGACACTAGATCGCGCCCACCTCTTGAAGTGTCCTTGGTAAGAAACTTATTTCAGAATTATTATATTCCCAACTTGAAGCATTTCTTAGACGAATTCCTCGCTGAAAATTAACCAAGTGACGATAACTTCTTTTGATAGTCTACGATATGATTGCCAAAGGGCGATTGAATCATTTTGTTTGCACAACTAAAATTTAGTTATCAAAAGAAAATTTCTTTCTCAGTATGTATTTGATGCTACTAGTTTCCCTTTAAATACATGAGCTTTGAACTCTTCGATTTTTAATATCAACTTGGATTCATTGTTGACACCAGAAGTTAAATTTCTAGCTTGTTGATCTTAACGAAGATATTCGACAAACGATTTTATTTTATTTTGACACATATTCTCACTTTTTCCAGCTACATCTCGAATATGTAATTATTTATCGACGACCTAAATTAAAGCTTACATTTTGACGATCTTTGTAAACTTTGTACAAACTTTTGCTTCGCACAACATTAAAATGGTTGCCATTTGTTCTTTTATATTGTTCAAACCAAATTTTAAGATCTTCATTCGCTCCAAATTTTTCTTTTTTTTGGTTTTCCATTTTTATTTTTAATTAATGCACTTAAATAATTTAAATTAGGGTTATTCTGTTTTATAAGACAATGAGATCTCAGAAGAAAGCAAAAGAATCAAACTACGCACATAACAAACAAGCGCTTATACAGAATGAGAAGGAACAAGTACCAAAGCATTTACCTCAACCTCCTCTACTATACATTGCTAATTTACTTTATCAATAAATTATCGCCTAATACAATAAAATTTAATTCAATTTAATAAATTTATAAAGGAAGTAATGTAAGTAAATAAAGTATAAAAATGTTAATTACATGTTAAATTTTGTACGAAATAAAATGTTTGAGTTCCTGTCTAATAGATTATATTTTGCTTTCAATGATGCATTTACTGACTTCGTAAATTAAAGAATTTTCCTCCTTCTTGGTTATCGTTCCTATTGGGCCATACGTGCCACTAAAATAAAGAATGGAGATGTAGCCTATGTACTTAATAATTATTAGAGTGGGGATAAAATTTCGGGAGCGGAAATGGTTAAACTATATGCAAAAGACTGACTTACCTAAAACTCAAGCTACAGTAGGATACATTTTCTCCAAGTAAAGACCACGTGTTTTCCACTAATGAAAAATTAAACCTGTGCGTATATTGTCTATTGTATAAAATCTATCATTAAAAATATGTCGAGTGTTACAAGCAGTAATATTACGTCACATAATCAAGTTCAAGATGAGGATGAAAATTACGATTTAACAGAAACTTCAAATGAATCAGGAGTCTCAAGTAAAAATCGTGTTCCGAGACCGGCATTCGAGAAAGAACTAAGAAAAATTGCGAACTCACTAAGAAAAAACGGAGTTGAGTTAACTGTTAAAAGTAATTGTTCAGTTGGAAGATCACTTAAATATGCCATCCGAGTTGGCGATATTAAACTCGTCAAGCTGCGGATTCGCCAGGGTGCAAATATCAATAGTTCAGGACGAAAAGGCAGTTCTCCACTCCACGTGGCAGCATGGTATGGACATCCCGAGATCATTGAACTTCTTATTAATAATGGAGCACGTCTTGATTCTGTATTAAATGGACTAATGAAAAATGGATTTACGCCGCTACATCTTGCATGTTTAAATAATCAAGTTAAGTGTGTAAAAGTTCTTTTAAAATATGGAGCAAGTGTTACCCCAAAATGCGCCGATGTTCACCATCCAATCCACATTGCGGTATTTGAGAACTATGTTGAAGTAGCGGCATTGCTTTTGGACAATGGCGCTGACGTGAATCTACGATTTAATAATAAATTCTTTTATAATAAATGGGACCAGTTAATTTTTTGGAAGGACATGGATTTAACGCTGTTACACTACTCGATTGCTCGAAAATACAAAGAAATGACAACATTATTGTTGAAGCATGGAGCTGATATTCATTTAAGTACAAGGTCAAACAAAACATCATTGATGCACGCTGTTGAAGCATATAATCCCGAGTTGGTTAAATCATTTTTGGCGAAAGGTGCAAATCCCAACGATCGAGATCTTTATGGTGAACCAGTAGTATTTTACATAGTCGTAAATGCCAATATTTATCAATCTACTTATAATAAAAAAGAATTCTATTTTCCTAACGAAAAATTAGAAATATTAAGACTTTTATGCGATGCCGGAGCTGACGTCAATGCAAAATTCCAATCAAATAGATCTTTTGATTCACTTGTTCACTACACGTGTATGTATGGACAGGCGTCGATCATTTCCGATATACTTTTTATGACCAATTTTGATTATCGAAGCATTGATTATGCAGCAATTCAACTTTCTACAGTAGTACCGGGAGCTATCTCCCCAAATGATGAAGATGATCCGGAATTCATAAGACGTCTTTACAATAGTTTTCGTTGGCTGGAATATGATTTATTGCGTTACATATTTAGTAGACATATGATTGGTTTTCCAGTTAAAGAAGAGTTATTATCGGCAATACACTCCTCTTCAGATCACGACGGCAGCCCAGAGGAATATGCCCAATGGCTCGAATCTCTTAAAAAAGACGTTGAAGATAATATCAGATATGTAAAAGAAACAACGATTGGAAATACTAAAATTTCTTTTTGGTATATATTGACTTGTAAAATGACAGAGTTAGTAAGACTTTCATTTAAAAAAGAAATTCGGAGTTTACGTTCAAGTGATTATCCAATTGAATTGTATGACTATGATGGCATAATTAGAATTCGTTTGAATACTGCCATCAAAAGAAGTACTTCGATAGAAAAAAGTAGGGAAATAATATTTGATTTATTTTACAATTATTTACCGTATGATTGTTGCGAAATAATTGCAACATTTTTTAATGATAAAGAATTAGAAGATTTTATAAATCTTTGTAGTAACGATATAATTCGTTAACTTTGATTTGATCTTATGTATATACATTATACACATACATACATTAGGGTGTCCGTTATTTACCAAATTAAATTTTTTTACCTGGCCATGGTATAAATCATTTATTTATGATCCAAAAATAATAAAAAAAAAAAAAAAGTTTAACCCTGTCTAAGTATTGATACATTCCCATTTTAGTACAATAAGCATAATTTTATTACTCACTTAAAAATAAGTGTACAACAATGAGTAATACATTATTTTGTAGGGAATTCACCGCTCTTCAAAAAAGGTCTCTTATGTTTTTTTCGTAAATCCAACCATTTAAGTGATATCGAAGCTCAAAGTGGATAGATTTAAAAAATAATGTTTTTCGATTAAAATTCTATAAATCTTTAACAAACAGATATATACTCGGTCTTTTAACAGTTTTTTGTCGGAAATTTGACGCTCTACAAAAAAGGTTTCTTAGATTTTTTTGATAAACTTTACCGTTTAAGAGATATTTAAGCTCGAAATAAAAGACATTTTTTTTACTATCAGAGCTCTTTATCTTCAAATTGACACCAATTTAGTAATTAAGCTCAAAATGGGCGTGAGCCCAGTTTTGGAGGATAAAATTTCAGCAAGACTTGAAAATCTAAATTTGTTGTAAATTTTACTTTCATGGAAAATCTGATCTGCAAACTTGGGATTCAGAGTATCCAAGATCTGCACCCGGTATCAGATGTCCAAATGCCAGCAAAAGTTGAAAATTAAAATTTCATCAACTCGATGTCAATTCACACTCATATTGTAGTCAAAAAACTAAGCAACCAAAATTGTCGTATGTTAAAGAAAAAATTTAATTAGTAAACTCCGGATCCATTTTCCCCAAAATTTACGTCCGCTATCGGATGTAATATATATATATATACATAGGTCTTCATTAATTGGCTAAATAAATAAATGGCGGTAAACCAATTATTCAAAATGACAACGTTGAAATTTAAAACTACTGGCGCTAGTGTATTCAAAATGGCGCTTTCTAAGACACGCAAGTAAACAATTATAAAATAAAAAAAGGGTTATACTTACACTTATTTAAATATATTTTTTTATTGATATTGTCTCCCGCCCAAGTATCTCTAACTTGTGGCATTAAAAATTCTCAACGTAATTCGTCAAGTCACTTGTTAATTAATTAATTAATTAATTAATTAATTATGATCAATAATCCAGTAGTTGAGTGTTCGATTTCAACGTGGTATCCGGAATTTACAAAAAATTCATTAGAAACAGTTGTATTAAAAATACCAGATAATTTTCTTAATTATTTAGAGCATGATGCATTTGTATTGCCAGTCGAAGCTACTGACAATAAAGTACGAAATTTAAAGTGGTCTGATGGTTCTTCTGGAGATGATAACCTAGCAGAGGTGAGTTAATTGATAAATTTTTTTAAATTTTTATTTTAAATGAAAACAAATGTTTACTCATTTTTTTATTTTTTATAAATTCATTATTCAGGAATCAGCTCAACCAACATTTCCAGAGTTTAGTAAAAAAATTCAAGATGTAATCGATGATTTTGGAGCAGTATTTATAAAATCCAATTGGAGAACTCCTTCAGTAATTTACATTTATTTTAAATAATTTAATTGATATTCTAATGATTATTGATAAGATGTTCTGTAGTTCGTTAAAAAATATTTTACATTTTTTAAGTATCATAAAAGTTATTTTAAACAAAATTTTTTTTTAACAATATTCTGTTAAGGACATTCTCAGACAGGGCCCTTAACTTTTGAAAAATATGTAATGACTTTCAACTACCATGAGTGTTTAAAATTTTTATTAATTAATTTAAAAAAATTAGAACATTAATTTGAAGAAGAACGACGTAGTTGCAATATTGCCGAGATACAAAATTTTGTAAAATTACTGACAGTTGTTATCAATTAGGAGTTACATGAAATGTGTTGAGTAAATTTTAGCCTCCAAAATTTGAAAATTCGAATAATAAAATTGACATGATGATTTTTACTGAAATTTATTTAAGAAATTTCTTTCAACTCTCAATTGATAAAATTTGAAAGTAATTTTTTTAAAATCTATATCTCAATCTCTATATTTCAATTATTTTTTTTGTAATTAATTGATAAAACTTTGATATAATTATGACAATTAAATGTCATTAAAAATTTGTAAAAAGTGGGGGGAGGGCACTATCTAAAAATGGCCTTAAAAGGAAACGCCACCCTACCGCTTTCTCACACTTAGAAAAATAAACGGGTCTAACTTTGTCGCATTAGGAAGTTAAATGAGAATTTTAAAACAATTGTTTCGGAATTGAATTAGAATTTTTGAAAATACGTTATCTTTAGCCCTCTGTTAACTCTCTATTTTAGGTCTTTTGTACTTGTACGTGAATTGAATTGAAAATCGGTTGACGTTACCCCTTAACGTAGAATTATACTAGCAAATATTAAAATTAATTTTCTAAAGGCATTTTAAATATATGGAAGTTATCTGACCCACTAAACTCATAAGGAATGTTACATTTACATTATAAAAATCGATATATCTTTTAAATCATTTCAATTGCGAATTTCTCGATTATGATGTATATCGATACTGAACTAAGAATTAAAATTCATAATTTTACCGGCTATTGGAAGTATAAAATACTTAATGGACTCTTTCATTAAGAGCCATTTTTTAAATCCGGGTTTTGATTATTATTGCTGGCATATGTATATATTATTAATGTATAGATATAGATATACTAACAATGTTAATTTAAGTCCAGTTAAAAATAAACCCGGTTTGAAAAATTATTCCTAAATCCCCGTAAATATATGAGTACTAAACAAACTCATTAAAATAATTACAGGATGCAATGTGGGTAGCAGTAACGAAATCATTAAAGTGCACATCACTTGAAGAAGTATATTTACTTTTAAAAAGTTCAGATCGCATTTCACGTGATCTTACTGCAGTAAAAGAGCTGACGAGTGATACCAAAGTAATTCCGCCTTGCTTGGTATTAAAAAAATGGCGTGACATAAATCCATGCACGGAATTTCGTTGTTTTGTCGTGAATAGAGAGTTAGTTGGTAAATATGTCTTTTATATTTATGAATTAAACTTGAAAATTTATGAATTAATCAACGCTTAATTAAATCTGTTTTTTAGGCATTTGTCAGAGAGATGTCACTCAATACCATCAGTACATAGAAAATGAAAAATATAGTATACAAACTGATATAAAAAGTTTATTTAGGGAGCGTATAAAAAATCGATTTCAACTAGACAACTGTAATAAATTAAATATATTATTTATATAATATATATATTAGGGTGCTTCGTTTACGGCGAAAGTTTGTTTTTCGTTGCTCATCAAGCGAAATATTGTTTTTTATGCTGAAACAAAAATTCCTGCCAAGTTTGAGCTCTTAATTTCAATCTTAAGTACTTTCCATTTGATTTCAAAGATTTCCCATTTAAAATACACGTAAATTACATTCCCTGTTTAAAAATATTTATTGAAAAGAATTGAAAATAATGAAATTTGAATTCTTTTCAATAATTAATATTCTTTTGTTTGTATATATAGTTTGCATGGAGTGACCGCTTCTCAATTCTTTTCAATCAGTATTTTTAACTAGGATTACTTTTTTTTTTAACTTTCTAATACTCAGCTGCATTTTATGATATCAAAGCTCCGTTTGTTGCAAATTGTAGGGAACAGTATTCTTCAAAAATTTTCATAGTAACTTATTTTTCCGATGAAATTAACATTTATCAGCTTGCAGAATGTAAACCAATAAAAGTACACTAAAAATGGTAATGGGAATATTATAGAAAATTTTATTCCCTTCAAAAAAAGTCCTATGAGTCGTCGCTAGTCCATAGTTTCCGTTATAGTTATAGTAATTTCAATAATTTGAAAAATACGATTGCACCCTGATATATATATATTTATTTATTAGTCAAAAAATTTATAGCTAATATTTAATAATTGTATTTTTCAGATACATTTGATGTGATTCGTTACAAAAAAGACAAAGTAAAAATACTTGATTTCGGACCTTTGGATGAGTCAACAACAAAAGGAACACTATTTACCTATCAAGAATTAATAAGTTCAATAGTAGAACCACCAGAATTTCGGTTTATTGGTGAAGACATGGGGATTCAACCCAGTACTCCAAATTACTTTTGCATGCCCCAAGAACTTAATGAATATTTTACCAGAGAAGGCTCTAATGACATGATTGAAATGATCCGCAGGGTATTTTTCATATAAATTATTATTAAAAAATAATTAATTAATAAGTAAAATTAAAAAAAAATTTAATTTTCAGGCAGTTGAAACCCAACAAATCGAATAAACGGCTTAACAATAATTATATCAATATTGACTAATACATAATTGCTTATAATTATTAAAAAAAAAAAAAAAAGTAAATAAATCTAAAAAATGTTATTAATTAATTAAAAAAAAAATATTAATTGTAGGAAGGGTGATCAAAGATATTAATATACACCAAACAATGTAAATACAGAACTTTAATTTATATTCTGTCAGACCATTTTTTTCTATTTGATGCATTACATAAACTGATTAAACTATCCTACATTTTTTCTTTAAAGAATCATTATTAATATTAATAATATAATAATTATTATTATTATTTTAATATATAATATTGCAATATTTTTCGGTTCGTCGATTCTTACGAGCGACGCATCCTTATATAGAAAATATGTCTCGTTTATGTACAATATGCAATCATCTTAATACTTCCGTTTGAATAAATGATTCTTGATATATGTAATTTTTTTTTTTTTTTCAGACAATTATTCTTTCAACCCACTGTACAATCATATTCTCAAGAGTATTTATCAATTAATAATAAATTAATGTTCATTTTTATTTTTAATATAATTTTCATTTTTTGTTTATTATTTACCTTTATAATTAGCAAACGTAATTAATAATTAAGCTGAAAATTAAGTAATATTAATCTCTGTTATTGAAGCCATCTAGATTTTTTTTTCTTATTTGTTACTTATTAATAAATCATTCATTATGTACTTGTCATTTGTGCATTTTTCCAGTACTCATTCTCTCATACAAATTTTTATTTTTATATATTATTATTATTATTATTATTATTATTATTATTATTATTACTGTTATTAATTATTAAATATGTATACACCGTGCAATTGGTATTTAAATTAATTTCTATTTGAAACGAGTAATTAATTATAATCTCGTATTACACTTTATTACATTATTACATTACATACTAAAAATTAATTATTTACAGAATAGCATTGCGAATTACGAATTGATCGTAACATTTTATTAAATACGCTATTCCGCTTAACTTATTGATATTATTTTAATTACTATTGTTAATATCTGAAATTTGTGCAAACGGAATTACATTGTAATTAATTAATACATTATTGTTCACTCACCAGTGATTTTATTTTAAATCTGTAACACTAATTACCGTATTGCAATAATGCAATACAATATGTCAATACTGTTAAGTGTTGAGTGACAAATTTAATAGCTCTTACAAATTTACATTACAAAAAAATTATTTCATTATATATTTATATATATAATCTTATCAACGACTTTTTTAAAGCAGCTTAAATAGAGTTAACTTTGGAAAACTCGATTTATAGTTAAAATTATTATATTTAAATAAATCTTATTTCAGTTTTCTCATTATTGGCTAATTTTATTTTAATGTTTTTAAAAAATTTTTAAATGCATTTGGTACGACCAATAGAATTACTCTTAAAGCCACTGTCGTTAAATTTAAAATAATTTTAATACAATAACATATTTGTGCTGTTACCGATTTTAAAAAATTTTAAACTTTCATAAATATTAATCTATATACTTTTTTTTTATAACTATCAATTTACAGGAAGATATTGAGATTAATAATAATTAATTTAACACGCTGAATTTCACTATGCAGTTAATTAAAATTAACCAAAGTTGGATACTGCGACATCTAGCAAGTTTTTTAATTTTAACCAGTAAAATTATACTTCAAATTGATAATTGAATATCTACAATATATTCAATGGCATTAATTATATATAATATATAATCAAGTTTCATTAAAATTTTTAATTAACAATTAAAAAAAAAGAAATTTTAATTTAATCTTGATAATTGAAGTAATTAAAATTTAATTTGCAATTAACAAACATAACCCAGAAAATTTCTTTTGTGTGCATGGTAAATATTTTTATCTAGATGTCCTTGCAGTATTAAGCTCTATAATTTTAACTAAAAATTGCTGTGTAATGAATGGTCGAAGTTAACAGGCAGTTAAAAATTTTTGAATTTTTTTTTTCAACAAATGCGTTACAAAAAAAATAAAATAAAAATATGCAGCTGTAGAAAATAGAAAAAACTGTGTTACAATTTTTTAAAATATTTTTTTTTTATAATTTATCATTTTGAAAAAAATTCAAAAATTATTAGACGTCTCCTAACTTCAATATCATGTATAATGAATCAAATAACTTATTTTCAGTCATACATTTTTAAATGTATCAGTACACATTTAAAATAATTGAAATATCAAATATAATAATTTCTTTAAAATAATTAATATTTTTAAAAAGCTTAATACGATTCCATACTAAATTTGTAACCAATTTTATTAAATAATAATGTTTTTAGTTCTTAATCACTTTTTTTTTTCTAATCCCTAACCAAAAAAATTATTATTGTATAAAATTAGTAACAAATTTAAATATTAATACAAGAAATTTTTTAAAAAATGAAATTATTGATAAAAAATTTTGAATCAATACATTCAAAATTTGTATGCAAAAAGCAGTGGATTTAATGTAATTTTTTTTTTCTGAAAAATTAACTAAATAAAACTAATTTATTTAAAATTACCAAATGCACAAACGTCAATGATTTTCAATAAAGCAAACAATTAAAAACTTTCAGTTTATGTTTTCAATTTAAAAAAACTAAAAAAATGCACATGTAGAAAATTTCAAAAAATTATTAGATGTCAGCTAATTTCAGTATTATAATTGTCAATTTTTAAGTTCTCAAAGTAATTTGCGCAAAGAAAAAAAAAATACCGCTAAAAAATAAAAATATAATCATATATAAGTACCAAGTTTATTTAACGAAGTAGTCATATATAATGAGATCAAAATATAATAAAAAATTTACAGTACATTCAGTACAATAATTACTTGTTTATTTATTATTTTTCGTCAAACAATTTAAAAAGAAAAAAAATACGTAAACACGAGAAACGTATCTACAGTTGCACGATGTCTTACATCATTTAATTTATTTATTTATCCTTATCATCATAACTAAGTAACAAACTATTCAAAATTATTTCTATGACTTCGGACTTTTTGATAAAACGAAGAAAAAATAAAATAAAAAAATTAATCTGCTATTAAATTAGTGTTTACAAAATAGCCATCAAAGTTTAATTATTACCGCTAATACTAATATTAACAATAGTACCGATAATAATAATTATTATTATTATTACTATTATTTTTATAAAATGAATGAACTTAATAATAATAATATTAATACCCAGACAAACTTTACAAATGCAATAACACAAAATAATAATAATAATAGATTTAAAAAAATTGCAGGCATTCGCGCTTCACCACCGTTATAATACGTCAAGAATAGTACCTGCCGATATTCAAATAAGAGATGAAGCATTTTTGTACTAAAGTGCAGCAATATATGATATTATTATTGTTATTTTTATTTTAAGTATTTATTATTTTAAATCTTAATTAATAAATTTATAAATTTAAATTATTCATATAAACTACTCAATGTACAGTATGGATTTACATATGATGTAAAATTTTCTTTTTTAGATTCAACTAAATCTAGTAAGTAAATAAAAATAATAACCCATGATACTTTGTCCTATCTTTTATTTAAAATGTACAAATTGATCAGCAACTCATGTTTTATTTTAAAATAATTAAATAATGAAATCTCATGAATATCGTTAATGGTATTAATTATTTATAATTCATTAAAAAAAATATAAACTGATGATAAAAGAGGGAATAAATCTAGAACGATGGAGACTTGTGATCACATGTGGCTTTAGATTTAAAAAAAACGACGCGGAGAAAAAAACTGTACACAAGTTTTATAATATTTATTTATTAATTAATTAATTATTTTTATTTTAGTCTCTGGTTGGCTTGCATCACTCAAGTGTGCAAGTACGCAATAGTATGATAGCCAATTTAAAATACGCTATCATTTTTTTTCTCTGTTATCATATATTTTATATTCAATTTATTTATTTACTCATTCATTAATAAACTCTCTTGAGTTCCAACCAGTTGACTAGATTGCATTTTTTTTTTGTTTTTTTTTTTTTTTTTCAATGTCTCTTAAAAGATATAAATCTATAATTTAAATATAAATTTACTTTATTTAATTTTTTTTGTATTTTTAATTTTTTTTATTTTTATTGAATGATCGACTACAATTAGAATTTGAATCTACTATATTAATTAATTTATTTATTAATCAATAAAGATAATCTAATAATAAATTTTCGTCTTACTATTTATACTTAAATTTAATAATAATAAAAATAATAATAATAATAATTATAATAATAATAATAATTAATTAATTAATTAATAATAGTAATAATAAGAATAATTAAATATTAATGAATATTAACTACAGGTTGTTGCCTGGCTCCAAAATAAATCTGGATATGAAGCCTGCTATACACTGATCAAGCATACTATTATTTACATTATCATCATCATTAATTCATAATAATAATATTAATAATAATAATAATAATAATAATAATTATCATGATAAATAAATTAATTAATAATGATTAGCAAGAGCCTGTTATCTAATCTGTTATCAAGCTACTACTGTATTCACTGTAAAATTATTTCATCCACTCATTAATTTCTCTCTTAATCTTTCTTTTTATTCATTATTATTATTATTTAATTATTTTCTCATTATGATAATTGGCATTAGCCGCTTTGGTCGCATTTAATCAATCATCATTTATTTAAATATTACTAAACACATGGCAATTGCCCTTAAGCGTTTTTTTTTTATTTTTATTATTATTTATTTTTTTAATAATTATAATATTTAAATATTACTTTTTAAAATTTATCTTCAATAAATTTACAAATACCGTACACTTTAATTAAATACATTTAATAATAAATAAGCAAGAATACAATCGCTAAGACTACCTCTTTTTTCCAAGTGATTTAACCAATTTCTTCTTGAGTTTGTGTTCCAATATTTTACCGCCTCCACTAGTAGCACCGGTACCTGTGGCATTAACTCCAGAGTTACCAGTTTGTCCAGCACCAGTACCACTTTGTTTCTTCTTGGGTCTCTCGGGTGATCCATTGCAGCAAGCGCATCCTTTTTTCACGTGTCCTCGTAAACTAGATCTCCTGGCACGGCAGTCAGGTTCAATCAATGTCGTATGGCACGATTCGTCGTCCGATGGTTCTGATGTTTTGTCTTGACTTGACATTAAACCCATTTCATTGTTAATCCCTTCACTTTTACCACGTTTACCAATAATACTTTTAGATTCTGCGCGATTTAATACCACCCTGGCATTACCGTGTACTTTAGTGTTGTCTTTTTTTTTTAAATAAGTACATCTATCATTAACTACTGTCGTACTACTATTAGTTGTTGTTGTTGTTGTTGAATTAATATTCGTATTAGTGTTAATATTAGAAGCAGTACTTTTAATGCTACTTAATTGTAAACTGTCATCAAGCCCATTGGTAATTAAATCATCAGTCTGACTGCTGATAGATTCACTTATACTTGAATCCTCATCATCACTGCTTGATCTCGTTCTCTCAGATATTGGACTCTCCCAAGATAAATACTCAGCGCGTAATACTTTGGATGTCGCACGTTTTTTGTTGGTATATGTGTACTTGTGCGTTGATAATAAAGGTCCTGCGATAGGTGACAGTGGCGAGGGTATCGTAACATCAGCGGTATTGCTGCTCATCAATGTCATACTGTCATCACCGGAACTGCCAATTGTATTGTTAACATTTGAACCAAGTGGTAATGACTCGGAATCTAAATCAATGTCTAATTTAATATTTGATGGAATACTAGACACGCTAGTAGGTGATCCTTCTTTAGAACCATTACGTGATATCATTTTTTTTAAAGACATTGTATCTTTAGAATCATTATCCATAAGCGGTAAATGCGGAGGTGAGAGTCGAGATAAATCTGAATTACTATTAGATCCATCGTCTTGACTCTCTGGACTTAATCTTAAATGTTTCGGTGGATTAATCAGTTCGTCATCTTGCCTGTCGCGTTTACATCTTTTAGACAGTCGGTCAGAGTCCTTGGAGGTTCTATTGCGCTGCGAAATACTTTTTCTTCGTTCAGTCGTTTTAATTTCAACACTGGCAACTGGACTGGTGTCACGGCTGCCACTCGATGAATCTAACGGTCGAAAGTATGAGGAAGCGTTATACAATTTCATGCCCAGTGGCTGACTACACGACGCATCTTGTGACAGATGATCAAATGACGGGGAATGATTGGTGTCAAACAGTAAATCGGCTTCTGGAAACAGGTCACTAGTGCTCGGTTCGTCAACACCCAAATCTTCACACTCTTCGGACAAACTTTTTTGCAATCTTAATTCACGTTCCATTGCCGCGCGATTACGCTCAATTCTCTGCTGCGCTAACTCACGCTCCAGTCTTGGATTATTACTTGAATTTTTATTGGCAACAACAATATTACTTTTATTTGAAGTCGTGAACTGTTGAAAAGGCTCAAGATGATTTATAAAATATTTTTTAGTCGCATTACTTTGAAACAATTGCCCGCTATTCATTTCTATACTCTGACTGGTGCCTTTATTTATAATTTGCAATACAGTTTGTACATTTTCAGAACTATCACCGTCACGTGAGTAAACTTTAAGAGGTTCAATAGTCAGTTGATTTGTTTGAGAAGGAACGTATCTCCATGGTGTATCTGGTGACGATTTTCTGTCATCTGGTTCCCAGGCTTCTTGCAGTCTAGCATTGCCACATAAAACACCATTACCTACTTTACAATTAACATCATTTTCACCAGATTGCCTCAATGTCGTTTCTTGACCATCTAAACTTCCACTAGTAGCGTCAGCACTCACTAAATATTGACTCGGACTGTCTATACTTGACATTTGTTTTGACGTAACAACCGAAATCGACTCGGTCTTCAAATGATTTTGCATTGACGTCACTGTACTCGGCGACACAAGCGAAGTAATGAGTGATTTTGAAATTTTTTCCGATGACATCACTTGATGATCTTCAAGTTTTCTTTTAACAGCTTTAGGTGATGTAACTTTACTGCTGGTTATTAATTCTGTCACCGCTTCACGGTTTTTATGCTGAACAATATGCGCTACTTGTTGCTGCATTGATTTACTTTGCGTGGTGGTATTGTTTAATGCCGTTACGTCACTAGGAGATGCAAAAGCTAAAGCAATTGTCGCACCGTGCATTGACACCGACTTATTATCAGCCTGCAGTTGTTCAATAAGCGGCTTTTTGTCATTATCTCCAACATTTGATGCCAAACAAACGACACTCTCAGTCTTACCACCACCAGAAGTTGATAATTTACCAATTGTTGAATTGAATAGCCTTGCACCTTGCAGTGTCAAGTTTGAATTACTTGTTATGACACCACAAAATTGTTGTGTGTCAGTAATTTCACTCAGACTACGTTGCAATAAGCCAATTGCCGGTGATTTGTTAACTAAAATAGTATTTTGTGTTGTTGTGTCATTGATAGCTGGAGTACCAGGTTCACTTTTGATAATAACGTCAGTTGCATTCTCACTTTTAACGTCCAACGTTGAGTCGTTATTTGTAAATTGTGCTGAAGAATTAGTCGATTGTTGCGGTATGACAACAGATGTTGTGTTTAAAGTTGTTGTTGTTGTTGTTGTTGCAGCCGTTGAATTAGAAGTTATTGTTTGTAAATTTGGTAACTTGACTTGTTTAACTTGTCCAGGTTGTTGTGAAATAATTTTACCAGCTTGATTTAAAAATGACTGGAGTACAAGAGCATTTGACACACCAGAATTACCACTTGTTGCCAACCCTGCCGGTACTGTTGCCAATAATTTAGAGCCACGTGATACTATTGTAAATTGTTGGGTACTTTTTACAAGATTCATTGGTAAAATATAATTACCACTGGGTACAAGTACTGCTGTACCACTTACTTTACCTGTAACAGATGCCAATGCTTCGCTCACGTTAACGGTACCCGAAGGCATAGTTTCTTGGACAATAACCGTTCTCTGTTGGCCGCTGGTGGGTTCAGTAAATATTAAATTACGTCTTTTGACGTTAACTTCAACTCCGTCATTTGAATCAGAAGTTGTCAAATTATTACGGGTCTCAGATTGTGAGTCAAGATTTGAAGCTGTTGATGGTTCATCTTGTCCTGAAAAACCAGCCGGACTGTCTTGTACAAGAGCGATACCACTTGATGAATCTTCACTACCCATTGTCCGACCCAAGTCATCAGCACTGGGACTCATTTCCGAGGATTGCTGTCCACCAGAAGGTTTACTCGATTTACCACCAGATTTTTTTCGTTTTGATGACTGACTTGGATTTGTCGGCGGATTAGACCGTCTTCTAGGAGCCGGTTTGTTATTTAAATCCGGAGAATTTCTCAACTGTTCCGCATACTCGGCAAGTATTGTGTAGATACGTTGAGCCGTTTGCTCATCTTCTTGAGGTTTTTGCTGTGGTTTTGGAATTGGTGATGACTTTGACGCATTACTTGACGTATTTGTTTTAACATTTTTTGGGGCCGATTTTTTCGAACTTTTTGGTGAAGGTGTCGGTGGTGTTTTGCCAGCAGAAGGAACAGATGCCGGAGCTGGAGTAACACAAGGACTTGAAGAACTCTGTGAAGTGACACTGAGTGCTGGTGAAGCCGCTGGTTGACAATAACTCGTTACCACAACTACTGGTGTCGTTGCAGTGCTGGTACTTTTTTGCGGAGTAGTCGGTGCCGTTTGATTTACGTAAGTAAGTGAAACTTTTTGCGGGAATACATCTTGCTGTTGAAACGTCGTAGTATTATTATTATTCCCACCATTGCTGGTTGTAAACTCGGTGTTTGTTGAAGTTTGAGATGAAATAAGAAGCTGTTGTGCTAAAGCCGATACAGCAGTTTGCTGATGCTGTTGTTTAGCTTGAGTTTGCTGGCTTGTCGTTTGCGTTTGAACAGTTGTGGTGGTAGTGGTATTGGAAGTTGATTGAAGCTGAGGTTGGATAGTACTGCGTTCTTTTACCTGCTCAAGTACACTTTCGAATTCACGCAATTGCTCAAGTGTCGTTGAGCTCACCTGGTTCGGTACTTCGATTGGCGAATTCAATAGAGTGTCTGTTCTAACTGTCGTCTGTCTTTGTTGCTGTTGTTGTTGTTGCTGCTGCTGTTGTTGCTGCTGCTGTTGCTGCTGCTGTGAATTTTGCTGCTGAAGTCTTGAAGCATTCAAAGTAGCCTGTATTACTTCAGCAAGATTCTGCTGTCTCAGTGGAGTTCTTATGATATTTAATTTGACAACTGGTGGCCTACCACCTGGTAGGGAGTTTGCGTGGGATATAGCCGGAATGATGTTCAACTGACTAGGATTTGCTGTTGTCGTAATAGTGACAGGTATTTTGTGCGTTGTATAAATAACACCTTGTGAAGCATTTTGAACAAGTTGAGTTATTGTTTGACTAGCATTTGGAGTATTAACATTTGTATTATTGCCACCAGTGCTCTGTACAATATTAAGTATCTGTCTGCCACCTGATGATGACAATTGAAGATTTGGAATGTTTGTTATTGACTGTACACTAAGACCACTATTACTACCACCAGCACTAACGCTACTCTGACTATTTAATACAGATGTTTGTACAGCTTTTGATAAATTTGACGTTTTCTGAATACTACTCATTGGCTGGGTTATTGTTTCAGTTGTCGACGAGGTCGCAACAGTCGTCGTATCAGTTGATTGTGTATAAATTGTTTTACCAAATGCCTGTTGAAATTTTGGTAATCCTGTATTTTGCTGCTGCTGTTGCTGAGAAATTTTAACAGTCTGTCTTTCATAAGTATTGCTTCTATTATTAGATCCATTACCAGTTGAGGATTCAGACACTCGTTGAATGTGCCTCGTAAAACCAACAGCATCATCATCTAAATTTTGTAACGTTAATAAATTTCTTTGTCCCGTTGTTATAACATTTGGATTAATAGTCGCCAGCTGATAAGTACCGTCAGGTTTACAAACAATTTGTAATTGTTCTGTGGTAATTGGTACTGTTGTTGTTGTAGCAGCTGTTGATGTTATTGTTGTTGTTGTGGTTGTTGCTGAAGGCGATGGTGATTTATTTGGTGAATCATTACGACTTATTACCCGTTGATTATTATTATTACTACTACTATTATTATTATTGTTGTTATTATTGTTGTTATTATTATTATTATTAACATTATTACTATTACTCATGGCATGAGGACTGTCTGGTTCAGTTGTCGACGCATTTGTTGAACTTGTTGGTGATGTGTCAGGCGGTTGATTAGCCTCTTCACCGACATCATGAAGTACTGAGGTACGTGTAGGCGGGGGTGTTTGTCCGGCTGGACTCATTCCAACCCCGCTATCATGGCCACCCGATGACGGTGTACCCGGTAATTGTATTATACTGCCAGCCATACTCGAGGTACGATTTCGCGGCGGTGTGTTCCCACTATTAACCGATCCAGAATTCGGACTCTGCGGAATGTTACGTGATATTTGTACAACATTAACTGTTGACTGCACACGTGGCGGTACCATCATATCCAATGTATTTAAACCTGGAACTGTTTGAGCCAGTATATCGGAATCACGAACTGCTTTAGCTAGTATATCATAATTATTATTTTTCCCTATATTATTATTAATATTATTATTATTACATTTAATTGGTTTACGTCCACGTGGACTTTTGTTATTTTTATCACTCGAATGCTGATGATGATGATGGTGATGGTGATGATGGTGATGATGATTATTATTGTTATTATTATTGTTGTTATGATGATGATTATGATTATGATGATCACTTTTAGTATGCTTGTGATAAGAGCCAATTGAATTTTTGTGCGCAAATGGCATTTTCTTTTGTATATTTATAAGCTCACTTGATAAATCACCGGCACTCAATACTCCCGGTTGTTTTTTTATTCTCGTTTGTTCTAATTTTTTATCAATCTCATCATTACGCGTTAGTATTATTTTAGGATTTAAATTAAGTGTACTGAGTAGTGGGGCAAATTTTGTAATATTATTACCGACACCAACATTTTTACCACCAGTATTATTATTATTATTATTGTTATTATTATTATTACCACTGATATTGTTCGTAACATTGTCTTTATTATTGTTATTACTTTTATTATTATTATTATTTAAAATATTTTTAGTTACCAACTGGGTTATTCTCGTGGGTTTTTTACTGTTTTGCGGGCGAAACATTCTCAGTGATTTTAAAACAGCCGGATCACTTCGTTTTTTAGTTATTATTATCGGGGCAACAGCCGTAAAAGCCGAACCTTTTATTGTTTCACGTTTATTTTCATCAAGATCAGCTGAAAATAATGTTATTATATCATTACTACTAACATCGGATCCACTCACATCCTCGCTGCCGACACCACTCGTTACTGTCGTTGCAGTATGACGTATATTTTCATTTACAAGCATATGAAAATGTGATACCGTATCAACTGTTAATTTAGATTTACCAACACTATTTGAATTATTAACGATACCAATACCCCCACTGGCTCCACTGTTACCACCACGTTTAGTTAAGTCTTTATTATTGCACGATTTATTATTTATTTTATTATCCTGCCGACATCCATCACTTCCTAAACTGTCTGCCTGACTGTCCTGAGTGTTGGTATCCTCGGTATCAGACACGCAACTTGATTTTCTTCTTCTATTGTGATTATGATTGAAATTATTGTTACGATAATGTTTATTACCCGTTGATTTAACACCACTACCGCTGTCATAATCGCTCTCAGAAGATATTAACCGATGAACTTTACGTTGTCTGGCAGTTCTACGTACCCGTAAAACACTTCCGCTGTCTGAGTCTGAGCTGTCGTCTAAACTCCGTCTTGTGGAAGTCCTTTTATAAGAGCCAGCTGGTTGAAAGCTTCCATACTGCTCGGAATTATCTGAAGGTATGTCTGCCCACTGCTCGTAACCCTTTTCAATACCAAAAAAAACATCCTTGCTGTCATCCTCCGATGGCCAATCTTTAAATTGCGAGTAGTCGATGTTAAGATACTTTAGTTCTTTATTTGTATGACGCATTTCTTCAGCATTCTCCAAATATCGCTCACAAAGTGCACTCAGTTCATTCCAATCTGACACCCAACTCAGCATGTGGTAACGCGGACTACTCAGTACGACAGCTAAATCATCGCACAATTGAGGCGTCAGTCCTAGTTGTTCGGCATCCAAAATTTGATTTGGCACTGATTTTTCGTCATAATTTGCCGAACCGGTAACAACTTCTCCTTTAATAAGTATCAATGCATCTAATGTACGATGATCTTTATTAACAACAGCACTATTATTATTACTACCACCTTGACTCTCAGTAGAAGACTTTTTTTTAATATTATTATTACCATTACTACTACTACTATTATTATTACTGATACTATTATTTGTATTACTATCGACATTCATTCCTTCATAATTATTACAATTAAAACATATTTCATCCAATGAACCCCCATTGTTCGACTCTTTTTTAATATTAACAACACACTTATTATTATCTTGTTTTTTAATTGAATTATTAGTCGAATTTGAATGACAACACTTAACAGGTGCAGTCAATAATTTTTTTAACAACACATCTGTACATTTATTATTATAATTTTGTGATTCCTGTTTACTGTTGTTATCCTTTGGCTCTGCTTTAATATCACTTGTGTTATTTTTAAACAGTGATTCACTTGATTTATCAGCAGTAGTATTTTGTTTTTTATTATCTGATTGAGCATTGTCGTCCATTTTATTTGAACTAGTTGTGGTAGTTGTTGTTGCTGTTGGTGATGTTAATCTTTCATTTTCTTTCGTCTCTTCATCAAGAGTTTGACTTTGCGGTTGACTCTCTTGTCGAGTTACTTTACCACAAGCTATTGCCAATTCACAAATTTTGTCGTAACAAATGCGTGTTGGATGTAACGAAAATGCCGTCAGTACGCACTCACGTGCAATACCAATATTATTATTAACAACATCTGCTAATTTTAAAAACTGAGTACTCAAACGTTTTGCAGTTTCACGTACATTGTCATTGTCAAGCTTTATTTTTTGGTTCTCCAGTTCATTCATATCTGCTGTTAGTGCTCTTATGTATAATTCAATAGTCAATGGTTTAATACTATCTCCAAACTGCAATTACAAAAAAATATTTTATTATTAATAACTAATAATTAATAGTACACTGTAAAAAATTTGCGGAGTAAATCTAGATTTTTTATTTATTTAATTCCCTCAAAGTGAATTTCACTCTGAAGGGGAGTTTCGAAAAATATTAATTATAAAAGAAATTACTAATACATACTAGGGTGGTCGTTAAAAATTCAATTTTCTCAGACGCCTCATTAAAAGCTTCTTTTTAGTGAAAAAATACATGGGTAATTTGGTTTTTTCTTTTTAAGTAAAAAGAACACGTGCCGCAGGACAATCAAAGTTCATTTTTCGATACAATCGCGGTTTTTTTTTAAATATCTCATGAAATATGCAGATTAAAGGAAAAAATCACAGGAAAAATTTTGTAGACAATTAAATTCTTGACAAAAAAAGTCACATTCATTTTTTGTATAAAATGTGTATTTATGAAGATATTTTAAAAAAACTTTTTTTAGATCTTATGAATTGAGCGTTTTAAGGATTAGAAATTTTGAAAATAATATTTTTCTAAGTAAAAAATGTTATTTTTAACATTCGCAATTCTTTAAATGCTCAATTGATAAGATCTAAAAAAGTTTTTTAAACATCTTCGTAAATACACATTTTATAACAAAAATAAACTTGACCTTTTTTGTCAAGAATTTCATTTCCTACAAAATAGTTGTTATGCTTTTTTCCTTCAATCTGTATATTTCATGAGATATTTAAAAAAAAACAGCGATTGTATCGAAAAATGAACTTTGATTGTCCTGCGGCACGTGTTCTTTTTACTTAAAAAGAAAACAAATTCCTTACGGTTTTCATCACTAAAAAGAAGCTTTTTATGGGGCGCCTGAAAAAATTTAAATTTTACCGATCACCCTATTACATAGCGAACTTAGGTCTTTGATATTTTGACACTTATATTGAGTATGAAAATAATTACGAGCTTCCTTTCCATATGTTCACGCGAAATGATTTTTAAAAATTGAACAAATATAATTACACTGACGCACAAACTGTCGTATGACTTACATTAACCATACCACGAGATAAAGTTTCATATTGTAGTGAAATATTAAATATTCCCATAAAAACTATGTCACTAGCTATTCAATAATTCAATATTTCCAATATGTATCATATATATGAAATTATAATTTAGTGAGTTACTAAAACATTTTATAAATTAAATACATGGTATTTTAAATTTAATTATTAATATCTGAATTAATTATTTATTGGATTCATTATGTTTCTGATTAATAGCTGTTTCTATTGAATATAAATTTATGCAAGTATCAAAACTTCGGATCGGAGTGAAATATAATCTGGATTTACTCCCGATTTTTTACAGTATAATGACAATAAGTAATTTAACTTTAAGAAAACTTACATGTTTTAATAAAACAGCACAGAATAAATATATATGCTGTGCACTTTCAGCAGGTTCTATTAATTTTCTAATCATGCCCGGGAGATTTGGATCAGTAGCCTTTAGTTTAACGTGTAAGCACGCCCAAGAATTAAGAATTTGTTCTAAAATACTTGCACTAGTTTCATTAACGGGCCTAATCATACCCGCTGTAACAAGATACTGAGCAACTAATTCGGCGGCTTTTATCGAATTTCGCCAAACACGCGCAGTACCATATTTCATTGGTTTCTCCTCGCTTAATCTTTGGACTAGTTCTAATCCATCATTTAGGTCCATTAATTTTAACTATAAATATAAATATTATTAATATTAAATTCTTATGTCAAAATAAATTTGTAATATTTATAATGTTATTGTGTAATTTATTATGATTTGAATATCATTATTATTCTTACTTGAGCGAATATATCTTGCGTGCGTTTTAATTTGTACAACAGGACAATGTATACGTCAATCATAAAGTGAACATGTTGTAAATCTGACAATGAACGTAATCGATCACTTCTTCGCAAACTACGGACACAAGCTGCTGCAAGATTTACTGCGATATCCTCACAACGATCTTCACAGAGAATTTTTAACCGCATTGTTAATAATTCACCTTTTTCCGAGCAACAAAATTCTGTAATTCAAAATTTAAATTCACTTTAATATTACATTTCATTTATTCTTATTTTTTTTTTTTAAATATAATTATAAGTTTTTAATAAAATACTTCGCATTACAAATTCCAAAAGGACATATTTTTATTCGCCCTTTTGGCTTTAGGGAGCTTACTAAAGCTACAAGGGCGTATAATTTTTTTTTTTCATTGCCAATTGTTTAGAAGATTCCTTTTAGAGCGAACATGTTTTTAAATTTTGAGCATTAAATTAATTTCTCAAAACGATTTGTAGCAAAAAAAAATTATACGCCCTTTTGGAATTAGTAACGCGACTTACCCGCGTAAAAAAAATCCATTCCAAAAACGGTCCTGACTGAATTTCCAAATTTGAGACAATTCTGAACTTTGATTTGAACAGTTTTTGAATTTTTAAATAATTAGAAGCGTAAAAAGTTTTCAACTAGTGTAGACTATTCTTGCGGGTTTCTATTTTTTTTGAAAATTTTAAGCAAAAATTATTTGAATTGACAATTTTGTGAGTTTATAATAAGTTTATAATTACTTTCAATCACTCATTTTATGGACTATTTTTGAACAAGTGGAAAAGTGAACAAAATCTGACCTTCTAAAAAAGTTTTAATAAAAGTTAAAAAATGTTTTCAAATCATTTTTATTTTTTTGTCTCATTTCTGAATAACTCTGGTAAGAGTCGTAGTAGATCATAATTCCTAATCAATTCCTTTTTTTTTAAGGTTCTTCAAACCCAAAAAGTTGTCAAAACAAATTAATTTTGCTCAAAAAATTAAAAAAATCGCGCGGGAAAAGCCTACAGCAGTTGAAAATTATTCGCTCTCTAATTTTAAAAGTTTCAAAAATATCCAACTTAAAGTTCAGAATTTTCTCAATGTCAGAACTTCACTGACATGAATGTTTTTGAAACAAATTATTTTTACGCGGTAATATCAAAACAATAAAAAGAACAATTGTAAACACTTTTCTTTTACCGATCAAAGTATCATTGGAATACTTAACTGCCCGACAATTTATAAATCTATAGACTGTACAGTAATTAATAATTAATAGTTAATGATTAATCATTAATTCGGTCGATATAAATACAATGTTATCTTTACAATAGTGATAAGCACGTATAGTTATATATTTAGTACTTAGTCACTAGATATCACTAATTATAATGTCATTAAGTGTAATGTGGTGACAAATTAATATTGCGGTATAGTACAGTTAAATAATTGAATAATCGTTGAGCTTAATATAAAAGTATAAAGTATACCTTCTTCATGTTCAGGATCTGGTTGGCCATTGAGTATTCGGTCGAGTGCTGGATGAGCCCAAGGATTGTGTACCAACGCGACGAGGGCTGTGCACCTCGACGCAACCGGATGGTGCACCAGGTGACTCACACACCTCTGCAACGTTACGCTGAGGTGTGTTTTTGTAGCAGGTGACAGCTTTGGCCACTCCCCGCGCAATACCAATGTCAACGTGTGCCTAAAAAAATTTATTTATTTATATCAATATTCAATTTTATATATTATTTAAAGAACTTTTTTTTACTCTCAACATATTGTCGTAAAAAACGTTTTCCAAATATATATTTATGTTTATTAATGACTTAAATAAGTGTATTTTATGTGGGTATAGGAAGTTTATGCCGGAAGTTGAATTTTTTTATAAATTTAATGGTACGTTTTTCTCGATAACTAATAGAGGTAATTATTTTAGTTTTTTCTTTTTTTTTTTAAATTAAAAATAAAAATATGAGGAGATAAAGTAAACCTATTAATTTTTTCGAGTTTGTCAAAAGATAAATTACTGACAGAAATTTACAGAAATTTATTACATTTTTTTTTGTTAATAAAAAAAAAAAAAATTAATTAAATTTTGATGAAAATAAAATTTAAATGAAAAAACAAGTTTTTGATGATAAAATTTAAACGGAAGTTAGTATGATAATTGATTAGATTAATTAAAGTATTAATATAACTCTTAAGACAATGATAAAATCTAAATTAATTATCCAAGATATCAATAATAATTTAAATGAATATTTAAAATTTATTACTAAAAGTTAGAAAAAAATATTGTTCATTATACTTTAAGTTGATTTAAATTGTTATAGACTCGTTACTAAACTTATAAACTTGTAAATAAAATAAAATAAAATAAATTAAAATAAAATAAAATAAAACTTACTTGTGGACCCATTCTATAAGAGACTGGGTGGCCTCTGGGCTTGCCGTAGAAATGAAGTTGGTGACATGCTCCCAGGCAGACAGAAGTGCACCCACCTTGTCGCCGTACTTTTTTTTGCTGTCACTTAAAGTAGCTTCGAGCCCCTGTAAATAAATTTATTTAATTATTTAATATTATTATTTACATACAGGTTATAAAATATAAATTTTTTAATCGAGTAAGGTAAAAAGCCCCTATAGCTGCTGACTTTCCATTGGAGTGAAATAATTAGTAAATAAAATGAAAAACCATATTTTTTTTTAGTTATTTTTCGAAGTTTCGAGTATTAGAATAAAATTTTAGTTTGGAGAATAATGTTGATAATTAATTATTATTAATTTTCTTAAATAAGGTCCTTGAGTGTACCCATAGTCGCTCACTAAAAGTTGTCATGTACCATTACTCGATCAACACATGGCCCTATAGTCGCTCAAAGACAATATCAATTAAACTATGATAAGTTTATTAAATTGGACAAATAATTTATAAATTATATTATTTTATTCTTTCATAATATAAAATTTCATGAATTTAAAAAATGTATTTAATAAGATATAGTTATAACAATTCTTAAAAAATTTAATGTACCCTAAATTTAATCTGACGTATGAACGCTAAAGTACAAAATGCCCGGCTATGCGCGATTTTGAAAACAGTCATTTAATTTAAATTTATAATCTATTATAAAATAATTTGATACATGATATTTTAATATATTTAGATTCACAAATAATTATTTATCAATAATAACATTTTTAGTTGTAATTTTTTTTATAAAAATTATAAAAAAAACGCGTTGAACAGTTAAAGTGAGCGACTAATGATATTGAGCGGGTATAGGGGCTTTTACCTTAAAGCACTGAAAAAAAAAAAATAAATAAAAAAATATTACAACAAATAATATAAATAAATAATTAAATACATTAATCATCATAAATAAACACCTGAAAAAAAATAACCATCAGTAATAGTATGCGTACTGTAAGTGTTCTGACTGTTAATTGTATTGTACCGTAAAAACAAAGATAAAATGAAATAAAATAAAATAAGCAACCACTTTACTGAATTAAAACAAGTGATACAGCATCATGCTGGATAATCAATTTAAAATGCTTGTATTATTTAATTAATTACATTCGTAATGTAAATTTTTGTGTAATTAATTATTAATAAAATACTCAATATGCGGTGCAAGTATTAAAATAATAATTAAGCTTGCATAAATATAAAATAATTTATTATTTCATAAAAATTTAATATATATGAATTATCAATTATTCTATTATTAATAATAATAATAATGATAATAATATTTCCTATTTAATCTGCCTTGAATTTGATAACTTTATCACTAATGATCTGATTCATTTAAAATTGGCTCGTGACTTTTTATTAGCTATGATAAAAATTAAAAAAAAATTAATTATGATAATAATAATAATAATAATATTGTTATTAATGAAAATATTATCGGATAAATTGTAATTTAGATGACATGATTGATATCTAAATATGTCATATCGCGAGTTTACCAAGTATATATATATATATATATATATATATATATTATGTATGTATGTATGTATGTATGTATGTATATATATATATAGTATACTCTATATACTCAGTCGTCTATTGCAATCAGTATTATTTGGTGCAGTGTGTTGTCTACCGGAATAACATTCACGTCAACCACAGAATTTCCTGACCTGAAATATAACGATATTAAGACTGAACTATTGGAAATAATTTTATATGTATCCATTGAATCATTTATAAATTGTCAATAAGTATTATATTATTTTATACATATATATTTAAAAATTCTGTAACATAAATATTGTCATTATCCTTATAATATTATTATTAAGTATACATTTGATAGTATATCAATTTGAATGTATATATATATATGTATACATTACGCTGTAATGAGATATTATAATACTGGATAATATGATAATAAAATTCAACGAAAAATTACGCAATGCAACGTAAAAAAAATATTATTTTTAATTATAATTAAATTATGCATATTTATATACTGTTTACATTTAATTAATATGTTTATTTGTATATCGATTCTCGAGTACGATATAAAAGAAAAAAAAAAGAAATTGGAGTCTGTGAATCTGTAGTTACAATATTTATACTTCTGCGCAGATATTATTTGTTTTATAGTTGATCGATATATATATATATATATATATTATCAAGATCGTAATTAAAAGTTATTATTAATTGTCGTAATTTAATTAATGACTGATAAAATATTAATTTAGTTATAATAATATTTGTGTGCTTGTAGAGCTTCGGGTCTTATATATATAAATAGACGAATATAAACTCTCATTTATTAAAATGAATATTATTTTTATTGCCCTAGTAATTTGCTTTGTGATTTAATTAAATTTAAAACTTTTAATATAAAATAAATAATACTGGTTAATTTAAAAGAATTTTTCCAATGAAATTATTGAAATAAAAATACAGATAAACTTGTTTTTTTTTTTTTTATGAATAAAAAAATTTTTATGAACATTTTTAACTCCTTTTTTTTTATTCATAACTAACTCAACTGTTATCTCTGATAAAAATATTCTGGTGAACTATTTTCAGTATGAATTGTATGAATAGTATATTTGTATACGTGTATATGTATATATATGTACGTATGTACATTGGTCCATGAATTTTCAGCATATTTGCAGATACACGAGGGATTTACATTGACAATAAAAAATAAAAACCTTGTGGTATTATGAATCATAATATTAATTAATATCAAAATACGTGGATTTAATATTAATGCGGATGATGAATTTATATTCGTTATTATTGTTATAATAATTTACAAATGCTAGTAATTAATATTAAATATTATTTATATTTAATAAATATTTCCATGGAATTTAAATAATTATTTCAATATGAAGAGTTTTATTAAAAAATTCGTAATTATACTGAGGTAAATTAAAAATATTTTATGAAATTTACAAGCACGGATTTAATTACTTAGAACATTTAGTATAATTAAAAAAAAAAAAAAAAAGTATTAAACTGAGTTGAATTTTTTTGATAAAAATAAAACTTTTATTTTTCAGTGACTCGTTACTTAACTTTGATCTTTAAACGCTTTGCAATAAAAAGAAATGTATATTTTATTGGAATATAGATTAAAAGACAATTAAAATAAAAAAAAAAATATATGTATATATATATATATAAAGAATTAATAAAAATGATTGATATTACCACAAGTTTTTCTACAGCGCAGAAAGCATTTTTTAATTTTTCATTTTTCCTCAATACCAAATTGAATAACTATCAACATAAAATATTTTTGTAAAAAAAAAAGTCAGCGGTGAATAGCAACAAGAAGTGCATTAACAATGAGCTTTGTAAATAAATAAAAAATGCGATAAAAATAAAAAATAAATTCAACGAAATAATAATAAATAATAATAAAAATAATAAAAAGGAATCGGACGTTGAAATAATATAATTTATTGGTGCAATCTTGACCGGAGTATAAACTAAAAGAAGGGATAGGAAGGGAATTTATAGACGTTGCACATTGCAAAGCGTCGAGATAGCCATTATTGGAATAGTATGAATAACCGAGTACACTTTACTAATCGATAATCGATACACACCGAAACCATCATAATCAAGATTCGTAGGTGGCTTTACAGTTGTTGCAAACACACACTAGTCCGTATATTTATCTATATAAAATACAGCAATTAGAAAAAGATACAAGGCATCAGTAGTCTTTTACGTTGGTCACGAAAATTAAGGGATATAAAAAAAATTCAAAATTTTTGAGTGATTTTCAACATGATGTAACTCGGTAAAAATGGTCGTAGAGTAAAAATAAAAAAAGCAAATTGTAGCCTCAAGTTTCTAGTTTTGAGTTATAAACTTTTAATTTCGTTATCATGCACGGTTCCGGAGTAATCCTAAGAAAACCGACGCAAAAAAAAATTTTCAAATTTTAGCTCATCTTCAAGAAAGTCTATGGGCTTCAATACATTTTTTTTGATAATCTGACCTTATGACTCTTTTAGGAAATTTTATGCCCTTTAATTTGCCACCCTCAAAAAGTCTCTACGACGATTTGGCGCCGAGTTATCATTGATCAAAGCAAAAATGTCCATTTTGGCCTACTCTGGAACCGTACATGATAACAAAATTTGAAATCCAGATCTCAAAACTAGAAACTTGAGGCTACAATTTCCTTTTTTTTTTTTTACTCTACGACCATTTTTACCAAGTTACAGCATGTTGAAAATCACTCAAAAATTTTGAATTTTTTTTATATCCCTTAATTTTTGTGACCAGTATATTAAACGATAATAATTGAAGAGAACAGTATATTTTAACCAGCCAAATACATATCTCAGGAATAACTCAGTGGTACATTATTGAGTCGCGGGTGAACAAGAGAGTAATGCTAAACAGTAAAGACAGTGTGGAGTATGTACTCTGTACAATTTGCTGAGTACGTATGTATATAGATATATATATAAATATATATATATATATATATATATATATATATATATATATATGTGTGTGTGTGTGTGTGTGTTGTGTACTGAGAGAGGTATTACATTATATGAAAGTAAAGGAAAACATGGATTGAGAAGCTTGAGAGAGTAAGAGATAAGAAAATTTGTTGAGATGAGAGTAGAATTGCCGGAACTAGTGTTTACTGTTTGTCGTATTCAATGCTTACGACTGCTCACCCAACTTATACAACTCATGCTTTAGTTGACAACTTTGAAAATACGAATTTCAGATGCTCACAAATTTAAGCTTCGTTGACTTTGTAATTATTTTCAATGGGTTTTTTAAATTTATATCTATTACAAACTTATTTAAACTAAACCGTAAGATATTTATAATATAATATAATTATTATTCTATTCTAATTATTTTATTATTACTCTTGATGTCGCTCTTGTTGCAGTAGTAGTAATGATAGTTTTTATGTAAAATAATAATTTTGAAATTTATATAACAAATAAAGGATTTATAGAAAAATAAAAAATAAAAACAAACAGAAGAAAACAAAAAATATATTAATGCCTACCGCGACAAATGGGACCATTATAATGATGATTGTTTTGTGTACGTAGTTATTTTCTTGCGGTGTAAATGCTGCCTTCTTATTTTACCATGATAATCCATTGTATGTGCTGTCCGATCCTTTAGTGAGATTACGCTATAAAAAAACATAGACTAAATTTTTAAGATTGAAGCGACAAGAGTTTTTCAACATTCAACAAAATAACAGTAACAGGAATGAGTTAAAATAAATAAATTTTGAAAAAAAGTCGACATCATTCTAATGATAAATAGGGTGACATTTATTTGGTTTTTACTTTTTCCTAACCCATTTATCTTTTATCTAGAACAGACTTTAACTCATTCATTTTTTTTTTTTTTCAATTCACTCAATACATCGATGCGTATTCGATTCGATTTAATGTAATTTAAAATATTCTTTTAAGTATAACTCAGGCAGTACGCTTTTCTTTATATTAATTTTTTCTTTTCATTTCGTATTTTCTTTATCATTTTTTTAAAATTAACTTGAGAATAATTCAATAGTTCACCAGAGACTAAAAGTATAAAATAATAGGATAATAATAATGACAAAAAATAAAATAAAATAATAAATGTTTGAATGACAGTTTGGACTTGCTTAAAGCCCGGGGCAATTTAAAATTTACAAAAGAAAATAACCAACGATTTTAGAGTACTCGTGTGATGTATGTGTACTTTTGTGTGTGTGGTGTACCATCTTTTTACAGCAGGAAGTAACAAGAAAAAATTTTATAAAAAATAAAAATAAAAGATGTGTAAATTTGTTCTTCAGGTTGGATATTGCGTCAACTGAAAAGTGTCAATATGAATGAAGGGATTTAACTGAGTTGAGGGAAAAAACTAAATTTATTATTTTTCCCTTCTGTTTTGTGCTTGACACACACTCGAGTTGTCAGATCTTACGCTAAGATCCAAGTACTAGGATTATAAAAATAATAAAAAATAGCAAGATTTAAATAAAAAGAGCGTGAGTTAAGTATGAGAGGAAACAAAAGTGAGGAAAGAAATATATAAGATGTATTATTATCATCATCGTGATAATCACAATCATCAGAATCATCAAAGCCGTTGTCTCAGACGTCTGCAGTAAAACCAACCGGACTTTTCGGTAACTTTTCTCATTCTGAAAGTTTTACTAAACATAAGACTTTTCGTCTTGGGCTTGTCGAGAGCCCGCCCGTTTACGTTTGGAAACTACGACGTTTGCCAACTCGGTAAATTCGGCAATTCTCAACGTCCTTTTCTCTATTTTCCTGTTTACTTTTTTTCTCACTTTTTTTTTCCTCCCTACTTCTCATTCTCTTTTCATCTATTTTTATTTTTTTCTGAAAGCAAAAAAAAATGTAAAATCTCTCTTCACTTTGGCAATTATTTTTTTTACCTAAGAGTAAAAATAAAGTAAAAAAATATTAAAAGGATTAAAACAAACAATAAAATAATAATGATAATAAAAATAATAATTCTTACCACGCACGACTTTTGGATGTGCGAAGACATTCAGAGTCGTATCGTATGCAATTCAAGTATGTCAGCGACTGTACTTCGTGATAATTATTATTATTAAATAATTTAAATAATGTTGGGGATATTATAGTTGTAATTAACCAATAATAGCTGTGGCACGGCCCCAGCAATGGCGGCAGCAGCCTTGACTCTGTTGACGATACAGCGTGATTGTTTTTAAAGTTTATAGTTGTCGAACCCGGTGTGTCTCGTGGCCGCGAGCACCGTCCAGGAGCTACAGTGACAGGTCTCGTGGCGGACATCAGCAACTACGCTTAAATGTCAAACGCCAGCTATGTTCTCCCCCGAGACCCCAGACTGCCAATAAGTATTTCCTATAACCAATAGTATCCTATCCTTCTTACGTAACTCACAGTACTTATTTTCTCCAAACTTATTTCTTCTTTGAGTTTCAACCCTCTGTAGACCTTCGCCAACTCCACCTCCTTGGCCACTCGAACTTCTGTAATTATCAAAAAGTGTCTGAATTATTACTTTTTCATTACATTATTATTATTATTATTATCACTATTGTTATAGTTAGTAACTAGATTTATTTTTATAATTATTTAATATTATATCTATTGTTATTATTATTTCTATTTACTTTTACAGACTTTAATCGTCGTATTATTTTTCAATAAAAAATTTCTATTATGACCAATCCTCGAGAACATATAGTAAATAATGAAAAAGACGGTTCAACAGAGCGTAAGACGGAATCGCTCGTATATATATACCATTTTTTTCATTTTTTTTACCTTTGCCAATCGAGTTTTCTCTTTCTCCATTTATTTTTTACTAGTGATATAGATATATATATTTCTCTACGCTTTCTCAGTGAAAAAGATGGCTCGATCCTCTCTTCGCATTTTCTTAACGAGCTCAACAGCAAAAGCTCTCATCTCTTTGCTCTTTTTATTTTATTTATTTTTTTCACCCTATGCAAGTATTAGTTAAGCCGCTTTATACATAAATTCCATTCATTTACTTTTGTGTTTTTATCTTCGTTTGTTTCATTAACTTATAATTATATTTTATAATTAAACGATCACAAAATTACTGTCTCATTCAGTAAATTTTAGAACTATATACTTTTTTATCTAAATCCACTCTCTAAAAACCAATTAGTGAAAATCACATGTACCTCAGAATTGGAACATTTTTGACGCAACGAAAATGAAAATAATTTATGTGATTTTACTCTAAAAGTGACTTAAGTAGGTGGGAGTGGTCTGCAATTTTCGGCTGACATGCGAAACATTTAAGAAATCTAGATCCAGTAGATTTTTCACTTTTCATTTAAGGTAAAAGCCCCTATACCCGCTCACTTTTCATTGGAGTGAGATTAAATCACTCAATATAAATCAATAAATAAAATGAAAAACCATATTTTTTTTTATAGTTATTTTTTGAAGTTTAGAGTATTAGAATAAAATTTTAGTTTGAAAAATAATGTTGATAATTAATTAATATTAATTTTCTTAATTAAGGTCCTTGAGTGTACCCATATTCGCTCACTAAATTTGTCATGTACCATTACTCAATCAACACATGGCCCTATAGTCGCTCAAAGACAATATCAATTAAACTATGATAAGTTTATTGAATTGGACAAATAATTTATAAATTATATTACTTTATTCTTTCATAATATAAAATTTCATGAATTTAAAAAATGTATTTAATAAGATATAGTTATAACAATTCTTAAAAAATTTAACGTAACCTAAATTTAATCTGACGTATGAACGTTAAAGTAAAAAATGCCCGGCTATGCGCGATTTTGAAAACAGTCATTTAATTTAAATTTATAATCTATTATAAAATAATTTAATACATCATATTTTAATATATTTGGATTCACAAATAATTATTTATCAATACTAATAGTTTTAGTTGTAATTTTTTTTTTAAATTTAAAAAAACGCCTTAAACAGTTAAAGTGAGTGACTAATGGTACTGAGCGGGTATAGAGGCTTTTACCTTGGTTTTTATTTTCATTCTACGAAAAACGTTTCGATCTTTAAGTACATAAAATCACATGACAATCACTATTTGGCAGTATAACGTATACTACTATTTGAATTAGTGACATAGTTTTTACTAGTAAACAGTAAATAGTACCTATTTTCACTACTTCAAATTTAAGAGAGCATTAAATTAAAATAAAAATTAATGTTCTATTATTGTACTCTAAAAAATTATGTTGAAAAAAAAAAATACACTTGGCAATATTTTATTTTGTTTTTTTTAGATGAATAACTAAAATAACTAGTATAAAAATATTTAACAAATTAATTGGCATCAGAAAGTTATCGATACATTGCGAAAAAACGAGTATTGAAAATTAGTCTGATTGATTATTGGAATAACAAAGATAAAGTGAACTACAGCACAAAAACATTTATATTATACATACATATAAATATTAAATGAAAAAGTATACATGGAACTATGTGTCAGGCTATGTTGGGTTCATGGTTGCAGTCGCAATTTACATTGAAATAATATACGGTTCACCTGGTCCGCCATCTTTCTCTTTTCATCCCTCATTAACTTGCGGACGTAGACACGAGGTTTGTGCTAATTAGTCTTCTCTCATCCTTACATATATACATTTCATTGCATCTCTGTTGCTCTTTCTCTTTATCTTTAGATAAGGGTTAACTCAACCGTATCAACAAATTTTCTAGCATACGTGATCGGAAATCATATGTAGATGCACGAACGTCGGAGTGTTCCCTTCCGGCGTTGTGTATTTATCGCTTGTATAATTCAACACACCCACTACTATACCATGTCTACGACAACGACTATCACAGACGGCGACGTAGACGTAGTCGTAGATGTAGATGTAGACATAGAGACGACGTTATACAGGGAATACCGCTTATAGCACGTACGCAAAGTAAAATCCTTTGAGGCAACGCAAATGCAAGCGATGTATGGAGATATGATGCAACAAGACTAGACTACATACTCACTATTTAATACAATATATATGTATACATATTTGTATTTAGGTATGGTACTGGTGTATTCACGGCTTCTGATTCAGAACAGAGGGTAAAAGAGAATAGCGATATGGGGTAGTATAGTTATGAGGGGATTTTGTATTGCGTGTGAAACCTGATGTCTTGCTCGAGACTTAAGAGTAGATTTTTTTTTCTCAACTATACTCAACTATAACTGTATGAAAAAAAAAAAAAAAATAATAATAATAATAAAAATGTGGAAAAACTTTTGGGTTCGAGAGCAGCTCTAAGGAAAAACTTTTTTTTACCGGACGAGAGTATACTTTGAGGTTTGCAAGACTTATTTTTTTTCTTCCTTATATATACTAACTTTTATGAAAAATAATTGCCATTCACTTTTCCCGCAGAAAAAGTAAACGGGCTACTTGGCAACGTGTATATATGTATATATTAAGGGCGCGTTCGTAATATATATATATATTTTTTTTCTTATCATTTTCTTTTATTTCTTGAGTTTTTATATTTATATTTTAATGCTAATTTTTTTTTTCTACTTTTTCGTTATTTTATATTTTTTTTTACGCCTTGGGGGCATATACGAAGAACGTACCACCAAATGGAGTTGAGGAAAATAAAATACAAGAGGCGTTTTCTCCAATAATTGAACGTCACATTTGCATTGCTAAAGTTTTAGTTTATTTTATTTTATTTTTTCATGTTGAATCGGGAGAAAACGAAGCATAGGGTTTCATATTTATTTGAATATTTCATTAAATAACGTTTGTTTATTTATTTACAAGTAGCTATTGATTAATATTTATTTATTCATTTTTATTTTCAAAAACCATTTATTATTTTCCTTTACCATCAATAGATGTCCGCAGATCTATTTATTCAAGTATTTATATATGGGTATAAATATATATTTATATCTGATGTATGCTGGTGCAAGCAATGTGAATAAATGCAAAGATATTTAAATGATAAACGATTTAGGGATAAAGAAAATAGAAAAGATAAATTTGACATTTATA
The DNA here is from genome assembly GCF_026212275.2 of Microplitis demolitor. Classification (NCBI taxonomy): domain Eukaryota; kingdom Metazoa; phylum Arthropoda; class Insecta; order Hymenoptera; family Braconidae; genus Microplitis; species Microplitis demolitor. Next base: position 6,618,161 of record NC_068547.1, on the reverse strand, counting down.
AATTTGAACTTTACGTAATTTTAGTCTTTAGGTTTCTCGGTCATTACAAAACAATATGGGAAATGCGAATGCTGCGCACATATACAACATATATATACGTGTGTACACAACAATACAAGGGTAGAAATAGGGGAACGCCCTTCTTCAACGCTTCTACGATCTACGAATAGTAAAATATAAAACAGAAACTAAAGCTTTACTAGTCTTGTAGTTTTTAGCTTTAGTTTTAGATTCGACAACATGAATCGTACTGAATAAATGACACTAATATTTATATCCATTTTTTTTATTTTTTCGTTTTAAAGCTTTTATATTTTTATATGTTACGTCTATTTACTCATGAATAATTTTTGTTATTTAAAACATCCATATGAAATTTATTTTGACGAGTATAAAAATGTTACATTTGAATATTTAAGAAAAAAAAAAAAAAAAAAAAAAAGTGGACATTTTTTTCACTCCATTTAGTGAACTCGACAAAACGGTTTTTTTTTTTTTAGAATACTACCTCAGAAAGTTTAACGTTGATATCAAAACAGTTAGAATACTCGGAAAATGAAATTGCCGTAATTTCAGTAACGCTTGATAATTGCCAATTACCATTTTCTGTTCACGTACAAACTCATCTACATATACATGTCTATATATACATATAGAATGATGTGTTGTGTACTTTTAATACACAGCGTTGTGTTAGCAATAAAAATCCTCTCCAGCGTGATCACAATACGGTCATTGAATTTTTATCGAAATACAGCAATAAAAATAAAAATTTGATAGTAATAAAATTAAAATTTAAATGAAAAAAAAAAGAGAAAATAATATTCTATTTAGTATTTAAGATGTCTTTTTTTCTTGCGCACTTTAGTAATTAATTTTTAATTATTATTTTATATTTGAGATAAATTGTTGACAAAAAATATATAATTATTTATAATATCCACCTGTTAGAGATAAAATGCATTAACCCTTAAATTTTTGCCCTTTAACATTCAACCCTTACAGAAGCGAAAACTTAACGGATATCCGTCCTTTTTTTTTTCCTTCCACCTCGCAGCACACTGCGACGTCACACGAGGGTGAGCGAGAGCCTGAGCGTGTGTAGAGTCTTCATGAGGGCACTTAATCCTATAGTTAGTGCTCAATGAAAGAGTAAAAAAAAATTTGAAAAAAAAAGAGGAAGGAAAAAAAAAGAATGAGAATAGGCAACTCGAGTGTGAGTGTGCGCGTTGGAGATATTTACAATTTTAATTATTTTTCACGGAAAAATTATTCATTAAAAGTGATTTAGGTAATAAAAATCTGAATATTTTAAATTGCTTAGTTAAATTAAATTAAATTAAACATTAAATACATACGACAATATGAATTTAATTTAAATGGAGTTTTTTTTTTTGCTTTTTAATCCTAACACATCATTTGAATATTAAATTAAAAGCCTATTAGTGGCTAAATATTACCATATAAATAAATTTCCAGCAAAATTTAAAATTCATAATAATGTAACATTTAAATATTGATTCATATTTACTCTGCTACAATTTTATAAAAGAAAAAAGCTATTAAATTTTAATTAATATATGCAAAAAAGTTTAATAATTCATTTAAAAATTATAAAACTCCGATAATTCACGTAGAAATGTAATTTTTATAACTGCGTTGCCTACTTCAAATGCGGCGCGTGATAAATGTACTAAATATTATCTCAAAAATTTTTCACCGATACTTTAAATCCAATTCACAATTTATAGTCTATTAAAATGGAATTAAAAGCACAGTAGTGCATTGAAAATTTTTAGAAAGTACTAGTGCATTTTAAACCCGATTTACTTTAGTATTGGCAAAAAAATTAATCAATTTGGTGCTGAATTTCGGGGTGAGTTAATTTGTGTACGCTGGTGTGTGAAAACACAATTATATCTGAAATACGCAATTAATTGACTTAATTATTTTTGCTTCAATTTTATACTATTCTAAAATACAGTTCTGTCAAACATTATCGTTTAAATCCTTGTCATTTAATTGTAATTAATAAATTAATTTAAGATTTGACAGTTTGGTTAGTTAATATCCTTGTCTTTCCTTCTGTCATGAGCGACGCCACACGTCAATCAAAGTAATTAAAATTTATCTAAAGTAATTTTTTTAGTAGATTTCAAATTTCATAGAAGTCTAACTTTTGTATTGGTCCATATGGTGGATTTTTAAGAAAATAAAAAAATTTTCAATCATTCACTACTTCTGAACTTATCGACCGAATGGACTCATTTTCGAACTCGAACAAGATAAACACCCAAAGAATAAGTATGTCAAGTTTGATCGCGGTTCGTTGGAAATTGTGGCTAGCATCCGAGTGACAAAGTGTGTTATATCTCATATATACATAAATGGACATATGTATATGGGATATATACATATATAAACTTTTGAATAAATCATATTTTTTTGTGGAAAAGACCCGGAAAAAAATGTTGGCTGAAACGCTGCTAATTTTTACTATGCTGTCGACCAAACTTAAAACAGGAAAGAAAGCACCCAAAAAATTATTATACTCTTATGAAAAATTATTATGCCGCATCACAACTATTATAATGTATGGAAGTAATTGTTAATAAATCTTATTGGTAAGTATCTCGCGCGTAGTAAGTATTGATACAGCATAATAATTTTTTGAATACTTCCCTTCCTGTTTCAAGTTTGGTCGACAGCATAATAAAAATTGGTAGGTTTCGAGCCAACATTTTTCTCCGTGTAACTTTTAATCTGAAAATATTAGATCCTTTGTGTTTGTTGCATCTAAAAGTACGTACAATTATTTTTAATTTTCATTATTTAACTAATTTCTTATGCTAAATGGAATTTTTAGCTCTTGTAACGGTTCTCGTGATTCAATTCTCAAAGGATTTCTTTATAATTTATTATAATTGGTCAAGTAGGTTCCCAAAACATCGAACATCGTTTGTTCGTCAGTTTGTATATCTATATACTGAATACAACGCTCCTTATCACTCGGATGCTATTTAACTAACTTTTTCGCAACTTAAGTCATTATTTTATATATTTTTGTTTTATTTCGTCCTAATGTAACTATCAATTTGATTGTGAGAGCTAGTATTTGTTGATTTCATCTTACACCGTTTGGTCTATTTAGCTTCTATTTACATGTAAATAGTGCACTATCCAATTCATTACGAAAAAACTATTTCAACTATTGTTTTTTAGACTTCATGTTATGAATTTTTAATATTATTAAAAATTTAATAATAAATATATTATGAAAAATCTATTTCCATTTCGGCTGCCGATGGTTATTTTTAAACCTGGCAGCTGATAAAGCAGAAATTTTTAATATACTGACAATATTTGAACTATTTAATTACATTTTTTTTTTTTTTAGTATTTTTGTTAAAACATGAGGGTTTGAAGTATACATTTATTGTTTCTATCTAAAATTAGATAAATATTTTCTTTGACATGAAAAAACAAACAGACTCTAAAAATAAAATACCGAGCATTCTTTTGTAGTTTTTTTTTTTTTTTTTTTTTTTTTTTGTAAACAAAAATATATTTAGTTTTTAAGTGGAACTGTTGGCATTTGTGAAAAAATAAATTGGCATGGTCAGAGGGTGACCCGGTTGCACGCTGAGTTTGCAACAGAAGGGTAGTCAAATAAAATGAAAGTGCGTCTAGGGCACGTGCGAATTATGTACGTCCCAATAAAATCAAAGACTCTTTTCTCATATATATATATACATATAAATATAAACTTAACAAAAGCATAACATTGTACATTTGTACTTTCTACAGACATCCATTGCAAATACACAGATTAATATAAGCATTAAGAGAGACACTCATACATATATTACAAGAGAAATAAGAGGGGCGGTCACTGTGACTTTCGGCTATGTCGCGTGCCGCACGCAAGGGTCAGATCGCGTTGAAGAGCGACTATGTATTTTATTACCCCAAACACCTGGAATGACAATTTACTCTGCTAGCCACAAAAATTTTTTTGTTTTCTTTTCAATTAAAAATAAAATATATTTATTTACAATTCTTTGACAAATAATCTTATTTAGAATATAACTACATAGTTCCACTCATATTATAATATTACTCCAGCACTTTAAAAGCGATGAGTTCTAGCCAAGACCACAAAATGTGACAGTAACAGTTAAAGTTTGTGAACAAAACTTACGAAATTTGCTTCGAGTCTTAAAACTTATCGCCCTACAACTTTCCTATCCACATTAAATTTAAACCATACCCATTCAAAACCTCAAACTAATTCTAGTTTTTTTTTTTTTAACATTTCTTTTTTAAAACTTTTTGGTCTCTCCTCTCCTCTAACTACCCCAGTGTAACCAACATGCGATTAACCCTGGACGACTAAGAACCAACTATTTTACATTCCCCTGTGATTACATGATTGTAGATGTTAATGAGCTTCCCAAAACACTTGTGAAGCTTTATCAGCACAAATGACGAATGAGTTTTAACATTTGTTTAATACATAACTTCTCCCAGCGGTATTTTATCTACTCAAATATACATACACTTATTTTTTTATACTTTTTTAATTATGGAAATGACTTTTTAATATTCAAATTAAAATTCAGATATCTATCTTTAAATTTCAATAATAGAGCGAGATTATTATCGACAATAATTAAGACACATATGTATTTAAAAATATATTCTACGAATAAATACTTTAGGGAATATCCGTAAAATTTTGCTACTTTTATGATAAAAAAACATGTATATGTTTGAATTTCAATCCAAATATGGTAATTTATTCTTTACCACATACATTATTTATTCTCGTATCCATGAACTAACTATAAAGTTGTTGGATTTTATTTTTTATAAACATATATTTATCTATTTTTTTTTGTCCCTAAATTTCGAATGCATGAAAGTCAGTTGTGTTTGTTGTAGCTTTTATTTATACCTCTTTAGATTCTCTTTTCGTGGCAGCAAAATTCTCATTACCACCCGTTTTTATTATTTTCCTCTACTGTACCAGTTTTGTTTAATATTTCAGTGTATATATTATGCATATATGTATATAGGTTTTACTTTGAATACTATAACAACTATTATAATACCTACAGCACTCTCCTCAGTACTCAACTCTTTACTTTGACTTCTGACTTGTGTGTTCCATTTAGCAAAAGCATTACAACATCTCTCTTTCATTTAATTTTTTCTTTCAATGCATTTTATTTCCTGTGATCGCTATATAGTAATAATAATTTATAACCAAATGTATTTTATGCATTTCTATATATTATATATATATATATATATATATATATAGATTGATAATAAAAAGAAAAAAAATAAAAGAGTAATGGAATGTAATTTAAAAATTATATTACTTTTGCACAGTACACGTTTATTTCACCGTGACGTCTTTGAAGAAACTAAACTAGCAATATATATGTAGATGGATTACAACAATATTTTTACAAGTAGATAAAGAATAAAAATAAGGTAAATAAATAAATATTTCTTATGAAAAGTATCGTGACAATATATAACAAACTTATATTTTATTTTATCTTTTTATTTTCTTGTCTTATTCTCCAGGACAAAAGAGTTATCGAAAAAAGTTATGAGTACTAGAACATATATTGATGGATAATATTGTACGTATATAATAATTCAAATAAAAAACAGTTATCATAGTAATGGTAAAAATAATGAAAAATAAAAAATGATAACAATAAAATCTGGTGAAATTTTCCGATAATTTTTTTCATCATGTTTCAACTTTTTTTTCTTTTTTTTTTTTTTTCAATTATTAAATTCCGTCGGTTATTCAATGTACGTTATTTATATATATCGATGCACGATGTCGACAGCTAAAAGTTACACGGTACCGTCAGTGAGTGAAATTCAAGAACGAAATCGATATTTGATAGGATAAAAAAAACCAACGAATAAGGGAATGAAAATAATCAAATTCCAATTGGTTTAAATTTTCATACGAATATTAAAATATAGAATATAAAAGAAAAAAAAATGTTTTTTTATGTTATATATGCATATGATATGAAATAAAACGATAATGTAGAAATATGTGAATATATGTGTCAGTAAATATATATATATATATATATATATATATATATATATATATATATATAAGGAAAAGAGAAAACAGATGTCATCTATTCCCTTTAAAATGAAGGAGTCCAACATCAAGGCCCCCAAGGCTGTCGTTAAATATCGCACCGAGGTACGATTTCATCAAGGACTTTAAAAGACAATGCACAACGTCGGTCAGGATGAATATCGTGAGGGTGAAAAACGATGGAGGGATATGCGAGAAATAGCGCAAGGCTACGAACAACATACATATAAGACATATCATACACACATCTGTGAGAAAAAGTGTTCATTGTCTTCAGGTGGATTGTATACGAGCAGTGATGTGGATTGATGTACATCAAGAATCAAGCCTTAATGTCCAAGATTATTCTTACATTATTATTATTAATATTAATATTATTATTATTATTATCATTATTTTTTGTAGAATTTATTTAAACGATCAGAGTTATTTTACTTGTTCACGAAAAAAAATTGTGGTTTTTCTAACCACAATATTGTAATAAAACATTGTAGTAGCGAATACTCCAATATGTACACTATAAAAAATTTTTTGGACCTGATGTAGTGCAAATGACTTGGTGTAAAAATTTCGGTGTGAAAATTACACCAAATATCGTGTTAAATTTAGCCGCTGTGAATTAAAAATTTCTACACCTCAAGCGTGTAAATGTGTAATTTATGATAATTTTCCGTTAAAGAAAAATAATGATAAAAATATTTGAATATTGAAAATACTATTTAATATCTAAATAATATTAACATGGTTATGGATTAAGTAGTTAAAAATGTTCAATGATAATTTGTTGCTTGTTAATAAAAATTATAACGAGTAACACAGAATACACCGAAAATTTTACGCCGTTATTTTATACTACACGGTCGTGTAAAGTTCTCCGGGTCCATTTTTACACCGACATTTTTTACAGTATAGTAAAGGATACTACATGAATAGTACTGACGTCACTACATGTGTGTTTGAGGTTATTCCAAATCGGAGTAGGCATTTCTTTACTCCAACTTGTAGTAACCTCAACTACAGTTGCGAGCAACTACAATTTTTCTTCCGTGTTATTAAAGGAATTACGGCTCTACTGGTCTGATTAATTGACGGTTTGAGTAGATTCTAAACTTCGTATGAGTGATTCCATATGAATATTCCCATAATGATTACTGTAATCTCATACATTATTAGAAAAGATTCGGACGTCTACAAATGTTAAATTTTTAAGAACGGGTTCATCCCGATCATACTATATGCACAGGGAGAATTATATGATAAATTTTACTCGTTAGCTGTGAGTGAAACTGGGCCAGGATGAATAATCAGTCTTCTGTTTCTAGATAGTGTTCAATTATGAGGTAAAAAACTCAATTTCAAGTAATTTTTAAATTAAAATGAGTTAAAATAAAACAAAAGAAATTAGTTTTTATTTTTTCTGGATTTGTTTTGTTTTCAGCCCAGGTTTACTCTGAATTGTAGGGTAAATTTTATCAAAAATCTCTGCGTGGGCTCATCAGTAAAGTTGATATAAGTACTACTACTTTAGACCGTTTAACTGACTGTGAATTATTTTTTATGATGACGTCATAGCAAATATTCCAAGTTTGCTGTCATAGTTTGAGAAGAATTCTATTTTATTTATATAGTCTACTTAATTATATTTTCTTTTGTTGAGTTTATTTAAATAATTAGTTGTTTTATTTGTTTTGACTAATCTGATTAATTGATGGTTTTAATAGATTCTAAATTTCATATGAAGTAAAGCCGTAATTTTTTTCATAACAAATTATTATAAATATGATAATAATAATAATAATTATTATTATTTGTACTTTCAGTTATTTTATTTCGATTTACTATTTTTATTCCTTCCATCTTTTCTTTATCAATTTAAATAAATATCATCCGTAGAAATGATTAAATTGATAATAATCTGACAAATCGAATTCCACACGTACGTGCGGTTATATTGCACAAGCACATTACATGAATCAAGTGTAATTTCGTATGAAATTGAAAAATATATTTTTTTATTTTCTATACTAAAAACAACAATACAAAAATAACTATATTGAAAAAATATATATTTACGTTTACTCAATGAGAATAATAATGGTAATAAAAAAATAAAAAAAATAGAAAAACAGTAAAAAAAAAAAAAAATGAAAAGTACCAAAGGAAAATACGTGACGTGAATTTAAAAATATTCTTTCAACAGTCCAAATGCCAAAAAACACACGAGGGTATATATACCTAATATGATACGCGAGTAACAGAATAGGGACTGAGAAAACAGAATTAAAAAAAAAAAAAACACATACAAGTTACCCTAATGTCAAAACACGTGGTAAAGTCCCCTTTAAGTCTGCGTGCTGAAGTGAGATTATATAATAAACATAAACATCAGCCTACCTAGAATCCTACTATCACATACATATATATCTATATACTTGTATATGGTATATAAAATCCAATATATAGATATAGACATACGTATGTATTTATACAATGATATTGTACAGTAGAATGTACTACAGACAAGACATTTCATTTGAAAATAAGCTAGAAAAGCGTAAATGCGACACCAAGAGTCTCGACTCGACATTTTGCTATGGTGGAATACGCTTGTGGTATTTCAGTGGCTGACGTTGGCAAAATTTTAAACCCCCAGTAACAGCAGCAGCAGCAGCATCAGAATCTGCTCGACTCCGGGAGATTGTAAAGCGCTCAAAATGATCTCTCTTGTGTTCGCGGTAGACAACCGAGCTTTTCAACTACGTGCGGTAACATCTCTTTAACAATATAGAGGAAAAAAAAAAAAAAAAAATTTGAACAAAAAAAAAAAAAAAACTAATAATTTAAACAAAATAAAAAAAGAAAAAATGCAACTGCAAACACATTAATTTATAGGAACAAACAGGATGAATTAAAAATCAGCAGAGTCGAGACTAAGGCTCACGTGGACTAAGGGTGGGAGTTGAGAGTAAAAGTAAATCGTAGAATCGTGAAACCGTAAATCACGCAAACTCCAACCACCCAATTTTTCCCCTCTTTTACTCTTACTCTTACCCCATTCTATCTCACTTAGTCTCCGTAGTAACAAATCGTACTGTCTTTCTCATAACCTCCCCTATCTTTCCTCAACCCCTCGACCCCACAACCCCCAAAAGTTCCTGACGCTGTCTCTTTACTCCTCGCGCTAGAGCCCCACGCGTGCTTATATTCCTACTATCCCCAGGGTCGAGGTTTCCCTTCACCCCTCGCCTCATCTCGCCCACCTATTCCCCATTTTCCGTACTCCTCACATCCCTCCAGCTTGTTCGTGTACCCCCTCGCCGCAGTTCCTCCGCTCTCTGTCGGCTTCCATTCCATTCCGTTCTATTCGCCCACTATATAATACTATGCCGCTATGCTTGCTTGCTTACTTGCTTACTCACTCGCTCGCTCGCTATATATTATATATATATATCTACCACTAGATATTATACTACCAACTACTACAACTACAACCCTCTTCAATGTTGACTGTATCTCTCGTCCACCGTGCCAGCAACAACCTCCTCTATACTCTATAGCCCCTTTACATTCTCGCTGCACTATACCCTCTTCACCAGCTGGAAACACATGGCGTCATCAGCGTACGGCGTCCGGGAACATATGCACTAGCCCTGCCTGCCTGCGTGTCGCATACAGCGTCACGCCATCATCTATGCTCGAGAGATGATCAGACACTAATATACACACACACATATTTATATATAATGGAACCTAGACCAAATAATAGTTCACTCTACACCTCTATCTCTTCTATATCCATATATATATATATATATATATATATATATATATATATATATATATGAATATCATATGTAAATATATATTACGTATAAATGTATCATACATAGGAATCTATATATTTATAGATAGATAGATATGGAAACAATAAAGAATAAAATAAAGACGAATGTCTGGTCCATTGGGAAACTTGGAAAATGTCAAGAGTTGAGTGCTCTTTTAGGATTGACTCTTAAAATAAAAGTTTAAAAAAAAATATATCACGACAGGATAATTAAATTTTAACGATGCACGTTTTAACTTCTTTTTTTTAAACCTAAAAATAACTACTTGAAGCTATTAATTATTAATGAAGATTAAATTATGGATTAGAGATCTATCGCTAAGGGTATTAGAGAATATAAATGGGGTTGAGAAACATAAAAAATCAGCGTTATCTTGAATAGTAAGATTTAAATGCATGATGAATGCACTCTCTAAAGAATCCTTTATTTTATTCAAAGCATTTATCTTGATGAACGGCTTGAAACAAATTTTATGTGCGCGCTTTTTTATTTTTTATTTATTGAACACGATTTATCCGTCAATTCATCTTTAAATTTCCTCTATCCATCACCATTTACTATGTTTATTTTTGTTATTGTTATTGTTGCTCCATTAATATTCATCGATTTCATACGTCATTGTGTTGTGATTATTATCAATTTTTTTAACTTCCCGCTAAGAAAATTTCAAATTTTCAAAAAAAACGAAGTCATTGGTTTCGGTCCGATTTTCGGAAATCGAGTTTTCATAAGATGTCGACTTTTTGAGGTCCTAGGATTTTTTGTCCGACGATATCTTTGGAACAAATCAACCGATTTGGACGTACTTGATGGCAATCGAAAAGACTCACCAAAACTTAGAATTGATTAGGTTTTGGGGTAGAACGGTCATGTAGTTTACGAGTTATACGAAGAATAAAAATTAAAAATTTTGTTTGTTTTTGGTATTTTGTGTATAACTTATAAACCACTTGCTCGATTCACCTCAAAATGTAATCAGTTTTCTTTCTTGTTGAGCCCTTTCGATTGCAACCAAGAACGTTCAAATCGGTTCATTCCATCCAAAGATATCGTCGGATAAAAATTGTAATTTTTCAGTTAAGGTATGTTTCACCGGCCTAACAAATTTTAATAATTTTTGGATTTTTTTTTTCAACAAATCAATTAAAAAAAAAAAAAAAAAAAAAAAAATATGCGCATGTAGAAAATTAAAAAAGCTATAGGTGCAATTTTTTTAAATACTTTATTTTTTTATAATGCATCGCTTTTGAAAAAATTCAAAAATTATTAAACGTCAGCTAAGTTCTGTATCATATGCATTTCGTGGATACATTATAGTTAGAGTGATCAAGTATTATCTGTCGATAAAAAGAAATAAATATGGATGAGGATGTACATTAATAAGAAAAAATAATAAAAATGAAAAAGTCATAAAAGCGTGAAAGAGAAAGACCCCAATAATGTCGAGCCGTCGCTGGTGACAACGAAAAGAAGCGAGAGTAGAATAGTAGTGCATATAAGAGATTTTTTTTCCTTCTCCTCTTACTCTCCCCACATTCTTTCTTATTATTTTTTTATTCGTCTTATTATTTTAATTTAATTTTTTTTTTCTCGAGCGCAACTCCAAGTCTGACGAGAAAAAATGTAATTATCGTGAATCAGTACGCGAGCTAAATTATAACATAGTATGTGTCAAAAATTTTAAACTCAATTATGCTCGTGAACAAAAAAATATATTTCATTGTAATAAAAAATAAAAATCATGGCTACTAAAATAAAAACTCAAGAAAACGTTTAAAAAAAATGTAATTCAATTTTAAATATTTTTAGATTATGAATTACGAATAATTAAACTCCAATTACCATAATTAAATTTAATAACAAAACTTTGTTTTCAATATAAAATTTATCTAAAAGTCAAATACTTGATTAAAAAAAATTTCAATTTTCGTAAAGGTTTTTTTTTATAAAATATTTCAAGTGAATGTTAAATTACAAACTTTTTAAAAAAATTTCATTTAAAAAAGTTACCGTACTTTGATAGCAGAAGAGAATTACGGTTATTATATATAAATATACATGTATAGTATATCATAATATATAAAAATAAGATATAATAAAAATTGTTAAAAAATCATTCACTGAAGCTTAAAGAAAGTAACAACTAAAGCTCAGTACTCTCCTCATACTTGCTTACGTAATTCTTCAGTTCATTGTGTGCCAGCCAAGGAAAAAAAATGGTCGAGGACACAGAGCCACTTTATATTTGTATATACGTCATATATTAAGCTACTATACATATAACGGATTCAAAGCTATTATAACTTTTTACAAAAAAAAAGCAGAGAAATAAAAAGTTGTCATGATAGCTGTACTGTGTCAAGTAATGTAAGGACAGACACAGAGACAAATAACTATAAGTACTCTATGCTGTGCTCTGTACATCATTGGACTGCTGCTCAAGTACTTTACACCAAATACTAAGTAAAATGTTCTGGTTAAAGTATTTCAATAGCTTTTGCCTAGTTCGATCCATAGTACCCCGTCTAGTCATACTGAGTCGCCGGCGTAATCCTATAGAGTAACTGCCTAACTTCTATTCCATCTCAACCAACAAATAGTCAAGTCTTCAACTCGATTTCTATATACATATATATATAATACTATACACGATATATATTATACTATACATTATATACATAGATGTATGTATGTATCATCATCATACCGTACATGAAATAACGGATAAAATAGTTGACATATATATATATAAAGAAAGAGATGAATAGTAAGAGAAGATTATAATCCCAGTGATTGGATCGAGTCTTGTTGGTAATCCCAAACTCTATATGTTATATGTCCTACGCTTTTGGATGTCAGAAAATCTTTTCATTTAATTTTGAAAATTTAATTCCGAAACAAGATTAGATTTTTTTTAGCTATTTTTATTCTTTTATTTTTTATATTTATATTCATACATATATACGTATATGTTTATTACTTTACTTTGTGCTGTTTTAAAAAAAACCACAAGACTTTGGTGTGGCCTTCACATAACATCATTCAGTACGTGGCAAGAGTGTGTAAAAAAATATCCACGATGTGATGCAACGACACAAACTTTTTTTTTATATTCTTTATATTTTAATATATTTTTTTTTCTTTTTTTTTTTTTTTTTTTTTTTTTTTTTACATTACCTACTGTTACTTGTCGTGTTTGCAAAGTGAAGTGATGGAGAGAAAAAAGCGTTAAAAGTTTTCTTAAAATGATGAAGAGATAACTTAGCTGGTGAAAAATGTGACTGGGTGAACGGGGAGCGAAAAATATTGAATAAGAATAATAATTGAGAGAGAGAGAAAAAAAGAAAGAGTATTTACTTGAGTAAGCTCGCTGAATTATCGCTAAATATATTTATTATTAAATTATTCAAGTATTTAGATATATTATCATTTAAATAAGATTGCTATCAATAATAATAATAATAATAATAATAATAAAAATAATAATAATAATATATTGTAAAAAGAGTGGTGTTAATATAGACTCAATATAATACCACGAGGTGTTGAAATGAAATAAAATCGGTGTAGGCGGTGTAATTTAGCGCTGTTAAATCGGTGTAAAAAAAATTCTACGTATAGAAATTAAAAAAATATGGAAATGTAATGATACTGAAGTTAGCTGACGTCTAATAATTTTTGATTTTTTTAAAAATGATAAATAGTAAAAAATAAAATATTTGAAAAATTGCACTGATAGTTTTGTTAATTTTATACATGTGCATATATTTTTTTTTTATTTACAATTGATTTGTTGAAAAAAAAATCTGAAAATTCACCAATTAATTAATGAACTAAAAAAAACACTAATTAACTGTACGAGTGTAAATTTAGCAGACAACCAAATTAAATATTACAAATAAATCGAGTAAATAAGTAAAAAAATAATAATTATAAAAATACACTTATTATTTCAATATTTTTTAAATTTACTTTTATTAATTATTTACTTTATTTATTAATAATTTTAAATTTGTCTGATAAAGTAAAAATATTCACAAAGTAAAATATTTTCAACACCGAAAAATATTGTAACACTGGTAATTTTTTTTAACACCAGTAGAGAATAGTTACACCCTCGGCGGTGTTATTTTAACACTGTTCTTACTGTTGAAATTTAACACCGAAAATTTTAACACCTGCACCGCCCGAACTTACTCCGTTTTTTTACAGTGTAATGTTAGTAAATTTAATTAGATAAAAAAATAAATAAAAAAAATAATAGTAATAATAATGATTATTGCTGAGAACACACGAGTGTGAAAAATGAATTTAAAAAAAAATATATTTAATGGAATGGAGAAAAAAAATTATTTCATGGTGATTAATTGAAAAAATATATATTTGAAAAGATGCTGATAGATTAATGTTGAACCATAGAGAATTGTATATTTTTTTTTTTTCAACTGTACTAGCGTGACTTGTAGGAAGTAAAATATAATAATGTCAGTATGTATAAAAAATATATCCATTAAATTGTGAAATAAATCTTTCATGATGCATTTTTTCTAATTATGCTCATACTTCCATTTTGTATGTATATTAAAATAAAGAATGCAATATCTTCAGATTATTGTACATTTTATTAACCATTAAATCGTATTTACTTTTTTTTTTTTTTTTTTATTACCACAAGATTTTATTGCTCGAGATACAAGTAAAATGTATTTTGTGGTAAAGAAATTATGAATATAAGAATATATGTGCACACACACACATAAATGAGGGTATATTAAAATATTGTTGTAAATAATAAATTAGAGAGTAATATTTTTAAAAATAAATTTTAAAAACGGAAGGGAGAAAGGAAATGACGTTGTTGATGGGGTGAAAAATACGGCCATTAAACCAAGACTAGGAATATAATAGAATAGAACAGCCGACGGAAAATGATGCTTTTGAATGTAATATAGTATAATAAAATAAGCCAGAATCAAACGTTAAAATCAAATGGAAGACAACAGAAGCGAATGTGGGAAATAAAACAGACGATGACAGCTTTAAGCAGGAAATATAGGTGATAGAGAAGCGTCCAAGACTTTTCTACGATTCTAAATGCTCTATTTTATTGTCTATCCCTCTACTCTATATCCCTATACACACAAATATATACTTTGAATATATGTATGTTTATATACCGAAGGAAAAAATAAATAATAATTTTCTCAGCACAAATACTCACTGAAAATACTCATAAACTCTGATAGCCTTGATAACTCAACACATATATTATCGAGAAAAACAGTCCGAGTTTTATTAGCGGAGTAAATTTTTAAAAACAAGAGACATTTTTATTCTCGCCGCCACCATCGTCTACGTTTCGTCCTCACGTTCCCGTTTTCATTTTATTTTATTTTATTGCCGTACATTTTATTTTTCACTCATCAATTTAAACCACCAAACACTTAAACAAAACTCTACACATATCCACAATAATTATAATAGTAAATATTATTCAATCTACCAGCTCTATTTTTCCATCTCGCCCATCTGTCAAACCATCAATATATTTATATGTATATTATATTACACCTCGACATTATATTTATATTAAAACTCATACATATATACATATATGTATATATCTGTATTTTTTTCCCAACTGGGTCTTTTCTCTCACTCTTTAGCACCGCCGAAACTCCGATGACGGCGGAGCTCCAGATTAATATGGCCGTCCGTTGACACGAACTTTCGATAGGGCGAAAGTATCTGGTCAACTTGATAATAATTCACAACAAATATAAACTAACTTATCCTTGCATGCTTAAATAAAATTATAATATAGTAGCAATATCATATATATTAAATAATATATAAAAAAAAATAAAATAATCACATGAATGCTCATCACCAGAACACTTCACCCTTGACTCTCTTATTCTCACACCCACATATCCTATGGTAACTCTCTCTTGTTATATACATTTACACTTATAAATATATATATATATATATATATATATATATATATATGTGTAAATGCTAAATGTATATTACCTTAATATATACATACATACATTCATGTACTCACACTCTCACTCACTCTTTCTTTCTTTCTCTCTCTCTTTCTTTCTCTGGGCACTCACCTCACTGTCGTGCTTTCCTTCACCCTCACTAAAAATCCTCACTGGTATTAAAGTTTAATTTAATAAATCCACATAAATATACGAATGTTATTATCGTATCAATAAAACACAGCACTTTTTATAAATCTATAAACAAATGTCACTATTAATATTTAAACAAACTGATACACATTGTAAAATAATAATGGTAAATTGGACGCGGGTTATACCATGAACGACGTCAACATCACCACCGTACGCTGTCGTGGCGGCCATCTTTTTCGGGGCCACACGAATGAAACGCCGTGCTAGATCTCAACTACAAATACCAACCAACAACGTCTGTATGCAGGGTCGGTATATTTTCGTCGTACTTCAGTCTGACAGCAGTTTAGTGATAAAAATAAATAACTAAACAAGAAAGTAGTAATCAGTTGTACAGGACTGGCCAAAGATACGGACTAAAACTAAATATTCTCTTCTACCTCGTGTTTCTCTGAAAAATATTATTAAGGAAAAATTTTGTTAATTTAAAAAGTGTCGAGTTTAAAAATGACATTTAAAAATATTGAACGAAACGCTCATAAAGCATATGATACATGGGTACTTGAAAATATAAAAGAAATATTCTCATAAGTAAGCCGGGCCAGGTTTTCAATTAATTTGTTCAGGAGGTTCACTAATTTTCTACAAAATTTGAAGGTCATGTCATTAAATGGTACGTCAAGTTAATGTTTTGTCGTAATGGATTGCAAGGTTGATTCAGGATTTTATTTGACGCTGATAATAAATTGAAACCTAAGGATCATGTAACCTGTAAGTTACCTGGTCGACGTTGACAAAAATAAGTTTTTCATTGGACGTAAGAACCGGAAATTTCATTCTACACTTTTTTATTCGCCTGATGTTTCTTTAGGCGTCTTTTGTGGATGTTAATTACCAAACACCATTGTTGATAAACTACTTCCAAACAATACTATGTTTCCTTTCGAATTAATACAACGTTCTATTGCCCCAGATACCAATTTATCAGGTAATTTATTGAAGTTATATAAAGTTAGAAATCAGGGTGAGCTTATGATCTATGTGCAGGGTATTGAATTTCCAATCCATAAAACTGATTTAGAAACACGATGTTCGAAATTATATGAAACTGTTACTCGTCATCATCAAATATGTCATCATCAAATGTCTGACAGCAATGATAACCAAATAACTCTTACGGATTTCACTCCAGATATATTTAAAAGAGTTTTAGAATTTATGTTCACTGGGAAAGTCAAGGATTTGGATGATCATGCAGAAGATTTGCTAGAAACTGCTTCAAAATTTTAATTTTTTTAATTATACTAAAACTTTCTTTTTTTTAATAATCGAAATATTTAATTTCAATGATTAAATCACTTAAATTTTTTTTTTGTAGGTGTACCGGAGGGAATTAGAATTGTACCAGAGGAGATGGCTTTGCGTCACTAGATAACAATCCATTTATTAACCGTGGCAAGATTTTTCTTCATTAAAATTGATATTTCATAAATAAATTGGTTTTTTCTACTCAACTTACATTTGTCTTTTTTTCATTTTCAATTTATATTTTTTAAAAATTTTTTTCAATCATTTGTTTTATTAAAAAGAATGAAATGATTAATTTTAATTGTGTAATCGTCATTTAAATTACTCTTCATAATAAACAATATGACAATGACTTTTCAAATTCAAATTTTCCCGCGAGAAACTCAAAAAAGTAAACTTGCAACGCTACCTGTCTCTTATCAAACCAAACAGATCAATTGCAAAGTAATATCAGTTTTCCCTTTTCTTATTTTCTATTTTTTGATGTCCAGCTGATGTCATATATAAACATACCGTGCACCTGAGCAGCACACAAATAAAACTAAAAAAAATCCTTGTGTTCTTTGTGCGCAGTATCTTGCAAGCGCCAGGAACAATAATTTTAACTTGTGTATACGGATATGCAGTGCAACAATGGCGTAACTGATGTTTTGTTAATTTAAAAACTATCTACAACGACATCTTTTGAATAATGGCGGTAAAAAAAAACACTAACGGCGGGAAAATTTTAATTAAGAATTTTATTATTAAAAAAGTAATTCAAAAATTAAAAAAAATTTTTTTTTTTGTTTCAAATATTTGTACTTGTAATCAATAACAACAATATTTGATCGATATGAAATATTTAAATTTTATTAAATGTAAAAAAAACTTTTTTTTTTTTAAACTTTTTATAAAATATAACGGTACAAGTTTAATTTTTAGTTTAGAAAAAATTTTGAACACAAATATATATATTTTTGTACGTTTTGAGGTAAAGAGATAATAAATTTTATTTATTTTAATGAGTGGAAGACTGCTGTGGGAACAAAGCGGAATGTGTGAGCCCACGCATTAATAATAATAATAAATTTTTAATGTTTTATAAAGTCTTTGACGGCTTCAGTTATTTTAGCGGCGCTGATACCGTAATTGTCGAGGAGGACATCGGGTGGTCCTGAGTGCGGAACTTTTGTGACAGCGAGTTTCTTTATAATGATGTTGCGTTCAAGAGCTATCGCTGATGCAACGGCTTCACCTAGTCCACCCTCGGGATAATGATCCTCGACGGTGATGATTCTACCCCCGCATTCCTTGGCATTGGTGATTATTGTAGTAGAATCAATTGGTTTTACAGTGAATGGGTCAAGTACACGTACGCTAATGCCGGCTTCAGCAAGTTTGTCGGCAGCTTTTAGTGCTTCGTGAAGTGTTACACCGGCACCAATTAAGAGCACTTGATCTTTGGCAGCTGAGCGAATTACTTTGGCTTTGCCGATAGCTAATGGTTCGTTGTTTTCATAAATTATGGCAGTGTTGGGACGTGATGTACGGATGAAGCAAATGCCTTTGGTATTGGCTGCTAATTCAACGGCACGTTCGGTTGATACTGCGTCACTTGGGTAAAAAACTGTTGAACCGGGAATTGAACGGAACATTGCTATGTCTTCAAGACCCATTTGTGATGGTCCATCTTCACCAATTGATACTCCACAGTGAGATCCAACAAAGTTAACATTTGTTTGAGAAATTGCTCCCATACGAATCTGTAATATTATTCAAATTTATATAAACTTTATAGGAAATAACATGAAGAAATTATTGTTGGTTGAAATACTATGGTGTCATACTAAAACTGGACCATATTAGCCATTAGTAGGAATCGAAATAAACACATGTAAAAATTACTATGACCATAGTAAAATTGAAAATGATTATATCACAAATTACTGTAACTTTCGTAAATTTTACCACGGCCATAGTAATTTTTTTAAACTTCCGTTAGGTTGCCAACATAGTCCGGCTTTACCATGACACCATAGCATTTCAAACAACAATAATTTCGCTTTTTTTGTTGTGAATTCAATTTGCTACAAAATTGTATCAAATTTTTTTTACTATATCTCTGATAATTCAGCCTTAATTTCAATGAATTTAAAAAAAATTTGGAATTAACGAGTAAAAATATTAGGAACAAACCTGATCAAAAGTACGTGTGAAAAATGTTGCAAAAGCTGATACAAAAGCAACAGTACGATCTCTGCAAGCAGCTCCAATAGCAACACCAACAGCGTTCTGTTCGGCAATGAAACACTCAATGAAACGTTTTGGATCAACTGTTTTTATCTTCTCAGCAAAAGTTGAGTTTTTAGTGTCACCGTCTAGTGCAATAACACGATCGTTGTTTTTAGCTATTTTAGCCAAAGCAGTTCCGTAAGCCAAACGGGTCGCGACTTGGTCAGTTTTTTTGTAACTCGGTGGAGTGTCCAGTTTAATGTTGCTAATATTTATCACTGGAACATCGTCTACCAAAGGCTTTTGCGGATGTAAAGTCAAAGGACCGGCATTTTTTATCAATGATTTCAAATGAGCAACGACTTCATCGGCTTTATTGCCGAGAGCTTTTCCATGCCAATTTTCCAAATCTTCAATACCCGGAAAGTTTTTTCCTTTGAATGTTTTTGCGAGAATTGCCGTTGGGCGGTCTTTTGTTATTTGGGATTCGTGGAATGCCTGATAAATTAAGTAATCATAGTAATAAATATATTATTTATGGCTTGTAAATTAATTTTTTACTATTATGTAATTACAAGTCAAGTTAATTTATGCATACCTTGACCAATTCTTCAACGTCATGACCATCAACAACTAGAGCATTAAATCCAAATGCTTCTAAACGCTTACGGTATACTTCCATATTGTGTTGTAAAGAAGTAGGTTCACTTTGACCAAGACGATTGATATCGAAAATAGCACAGAGATTATCAAGTTTATAATAAGAAGCAAAGTGTAATGCTTCCCAAATAGAACCTTCTGCTGATTCTCCATCACCAATTAAACAGTATACCCTGTAATACATTATTTATTTAAACGTCTAATAAATATTTCGCATTACTAATTCCGAAAAGACTTATATTTTTGTATGCCCTTTTGGATTTAGGAAACTCTATAAAGCCAAAAGGACGTATAATTTTTCTTTTCATTGCCAATCGTTTTGTAAACTTATTTTATAGCTAAAAGTTGAAAAAATAATTTTTGAAAGCCAAAAGGTGACAATGGTTAAAAATTAAGATTGAATCCAACTGAAATTAGATTGAGATTAATCGGAATGAATCGGTTTTAATCGGAAAAAAATGCACAAAAATAAAAATATTATTTTCTCATTGAAACCGATTCATTGCCATTAAACTCAATCGGAAATTTCCGATTGAATCCTATTGAAGTGAATCGGATCTCTTAACCAGGGCATGTAGCTTAAATTATTGGCTCTTTTGGCTTTTTAAATTTTTGTTTCAATTTCAGCTTTAGAATAAGTCTACAATATGATTAGCAATTAAATAGTATATTGTGTGACAAGGGATAAAACAAGCGATTTAAACTCGGGAGAAGGCTGCCCGAACTGTAGACGAGGGCTGACATCATCCGCAGTCTGAAATCGTGTTTCATCGTCATAATCCTGAGTCACACATATTTTTCTGATGATTACCTGCATCGAAACTTCAAGATTCAATGTCAGCAGCCAGTAAGAAACAAGTTAATTTTAAGCCGATGATGCGGAGAACTGCTAGAGAATGAGAAATGTGTGATTTACAGTCACTTATTAAATAGTATATAAGACAAATATATTATTTTCACTTTAATCAATTAAAACTATCACTTAAAAAATGAAATGAATAAACCCAAGTGACAAACGAACAAATGAGAATAATAAGGCTGCAAATGAACATTAAATATAACTAACACGGGGCAGAAAGAATTGTTGCTTCCCAAGGGAAGAAACACCCATGTTTCTGCCAGCTGTATGAGGGTATTTGTAAATTAAGAATTCGCTAGTAGTTGTTTGCAGCATTAGCTTGAAATTACCTTGTTTCGACTGGCTGTAGAGAGACTGAAACTTTAAGTTTCGATGCTGATGTCATGAAAAAAAAAAATTATATACCCTTTTGGTATTTAACTTGGTGACTAAAGTCAAAAGGGCGTATAAAAATATGTCTTTTTGGAATTAGTGACGTGATTTTTAAAAACAGTAATTTTATAAGATAAATATTTGAAATGCTAACCGGTAATTAGCTTTGTCATAATTTTTTCCAACATAAGCCATACCAGCAGCAACTGAAAGACCTTGGCCCAAGGATCCAGTTCCTACATCAACAAAGTTCAATCTTGGAGTTGGATGTCCTTCTAAATCGCTGTCGATTTTACGTAAATTTTGTAAATCTTCAACAGGGAACAGGCCAGCTTCTGCCCATGCTGTAAATTATAATAATGCATTGTAATTACTTAGTTATTGTTTATTTAAATTAAAAAATAAGAAATGATTTATAATTACCAGCATATAAGATTGGAGCGGCATGTCCTTTACTCAGGATAAATCTGTCGCTGTTTGGATCACGTGGCGCTGACACTTTGTAACGCATCGTATGGAAAAATAGTACAGACATAACTTCTGCCATTGATGAACATGATGTTGGATGTCTGGAAATTAATATTAATAAAAATTAATAGAAATTATTTTTTAAAACATAAATTAATATTAATATAATTAATAAACATTTTTAATTAGCAATAAAAAAATTTAATTCAAGTATTGATGAAAATTTTATCGTCGCAGCATCAATACTAGCAAAGCCTATTGATCCGTTCAAAATGACAGCATGAAAACTAAAAGGCGGTTGACCTACGAAAGATAATCCCATTAAAAAAAAAATTCATTTACATAAAATTCATTTGAATTTAAAAATCAATAAAAAATTTTAACTATAAAATATTATTTCCAACTTTATTACTTTTAATTTATTTTCTAACAATTTTGACTTATTTAAAAAATTAATACAAATCAATAAAAAAAATTTACTATTATATTTTGAATTAATTAATTTTTTGTATTAAAAATTTATATTTTTAAAATATAAATTTAAAAATTGATAAAATAATAAATAAAGTGACTTTTCAGTATTAAAAATTAATAATAATTAATTACTTAATTTATATTTTTGAATAATACATAAATAAATTTGAATTTTCATTACCCGCTCTTCGAAGCTTCGGTAGCTTTTATACTTAAAATCCTCAATTTATGAGCCATATCCCGTAATTTTTGTAATTCTTTATCGCGTGCCATTTTTTAAATTTAATTAATGTAAATATTAATAAATCACTAACAAGTCAAAAATATACAATATTTATATATTTATCAAAAGTAAATTATTTTAGACCGTATCGCACAGTGGTTCGATATCAACTAGCAGTTAACGTTACGTTCGCAATCGGTGAACTGCGCGCCGACCTTATGACGTTATATCTAAGTATTGAGCGTATATATTTTATCGACTAGACTATGAAAAAATATTTTTTTTTAATATAAAACTCAAAACTCTAGCATATTTCAAATAAACCCACAAAAAATATCAAAAAATTATGAGTATGAATGTAGCAGACAGACAAATTTAAAATTATTAATAAAAAGAGTAAATAATTAATAAAATAAAATTTTTAAAAATGTGCATTTAAAAAATTTTGAAATTAATAAGTGGATTTTTTATAAATTTTATTTTTTTAATTATTCACTCTATTTACTCATAGTTTTAAATTTGTCTAATGGCTGCTATATTTACATTCATAAAAAATTACATAAATAATTAAAATTATTATTTGTATACTTAATTACTTTGAATAAATTATTCTTTTAGAATCAATTTTATATTTGTTATATATTTAATCTATCAGTAAATACATACTAAAATGTATTGGGTATTCATATATTAAATCATGATCTTGAAGTTAGCAAACAATTAACAGTTTTTGAATTTTTTTTTTTCAACAAGTCAATTGCAAAAAAATAAAAAATACTAAAGGCCATTGTTTCAAACCGGCTTTATTTTTATCCGGGTTTTAATTAATATTGCTAGCGTATCTATACATTAATATGTAGATATATCAGCAATAATAATTAAAACCTGGATTTAAAATAAACTCAGTTTAAAAAACTGGCCCTAAAAATATGCGCATGTAGAAAATTAAAAAAGCTATAGGTACAATTTTTTAAATATTTTTTTTTTATAATTTATCGCTTTTTAAAAAATTCAAAAATTATTAGACGTCAGCTAACTTCAGTATCATATTAAATTACAGTACTGTTATTATATAATCGTATGTTAGTATGATGTTAATTAATGATAGAATTTTTTAGTTGCAATGATAGTGTAATTTTAAAATCGTCATGTGGTGAAGAAGGAAGATAAGTTATCATTTACACTAGTGATAAGTTATTTTTGTAAAAAAAAAAAAATATTGTGATTTAGATAATAAATTATTTAGAAAATTATTTTTTTAATTTAATCAATTTAATTATTTAAAGCAAATATTTCCGGTGATAATAAATTAATATCAATGAATGTGATACCTTGAACTGAAAGTCATTAGTTTGATATATATTTATCTTTTGAAATCAACTATTGATATATTATTATTATTATTAGTTTATAAATAAAATTTATCAATGAAAGGTCGCGTGAACTGATAACATTTATTCGGCTTCGGCACGTGGTCATGGAAATACAAAAATATAAGTAATTTAAAATAAATTATATAAAAAATAATTAATTATTAAACAACTTTGCAAAACAGGTTGTTAAAAAAAAAAGTTTCACAGGCTTACCCAGACTTGCTAGCTTGGGTAGAATTAATTGAATGGACTCTCAATTTGTTGGCGATGTCCTTGAGTTCTTGGATTGTTTTAGATTCTGGTTTATGATAGTTGGCCATTATTGATATCTTTTTGATAATTTATTTATTTTATGAAAATAGTATTTCTATAAAATAAAATTTATTATAAAGAACAAGAGGTTTCCAACGTATAATTGCCGGAAACTCGAGTAAGAATAACCGTAAAAAAATTTAACGCGGTGTTTCGAGGAGATAAGAAACGCCGGGAGTCAGTTACATATATTGTGTTGTTATAGTACTTTTATATAACGCTAGATTACACTTATGATTAATTTTAATGAGCGGGAAAATGTGCAAAATTTGTTATAATATCAATGTATCTTCTGAGGGTTCGAGCACGCGCTCTTTCTTGCGTTATCACTTTAAGATAAAAAAGTTTGTAATTAGTTTTTACCATCAGTGAGATATATTTAAAAAATTGGGTCGGGAATGAAGGAAAAATACTTAACTCTAAATTCTTGAAATGGTTCAGGAAAATACTGATCGGCTTAAAAAAGTGACCGAGAGACAAAAGAAAGAAGGTTGAGACAAATTCGACAATTCTATAGGGGAGAAAACGATAGAACTGGTTAAAAAAATAAAAAAAAAATGTTTTGAAAAATACGAAAAGGACTCAACAGAAAATACAAATATTGAGAAATACGCTAGATGAATTGGAAAAAATTTACGAAAAACACGGAGAAAATACAAACATGGATAGAGACGATACGGAAAGTGGAAGGACTAAAAAAAAATTGGAAGAAAATAAAAAAGTCGAGACAAGATGCATAAGACTAAAAGAAGAAAAATAGATTCTCCATCGAGCGATGAAGAAATAGTATGGGGATCAGGAGCACCAATCGACATTATAAGACAGATTATGAAAAAAGTGACAGCAAGACCAATAGATGGAGAAAATTATAATTATAAAGGGAAGGACTTGATAATGCACTATAAAAACCAGAAACAGAAGAATTTACAATACAGAATTCGAATGTAGACAAAATGAGAAACTACTATTCCCTTAGTTTTTCAGCAAAACTTTACCAACTCTAAATCCTAACAAATGGTTTACATGTGTTTTATAATTTGTGACTATATAAATTGTTCCTGTTCCTGTGGATATCTACCATTTGTTTTTATATTCGCTTTATATTTATTCATTATAGTTACTCTAAAATGTAGTGTTTTCGTGGTAAAAATTTGAAACCAACCACGTCGTCCGGATGATGCTTCGAATTTTGAATATAAAACTTCTGAAATAAGTTTTTTACCAGGAACACTACAAATGGTAGGCGTGATCTAGTGGTGATCACCAAACTACTTCCGCTGTTGTTGGCTATCATAGTGACAACTGCCTTTTTTGATAGTAAATAATTATTAGGTTCATATATATATTTATTAACTTCTAAGAAATATATATTTATTCTAAGTGATTATATATTTTTGTGTCAAACTAATATTTATTAGAGTTAATATAATAATCGTTTTAAATCATTTCTTTTAATAAGGGATCTCTGTGATAAATATTTTACTCTCTAAAACTAAATTAGAGTGAAAATGAATGAATATTCACTATTTGCTAGTAAATTTCACAAATTAACTTTTAGAGAATAGATAAAAACATTTATCAAATTGATTTTGATTTTAATATCAAGTTTTTCATTTTTTATTATTTTAAATTATGTTTCTACACACATTTACATATTTTTCAAAATTATTATAATCAGATATTTCCAGTGGGATCTTGATTATCGACATTGTTTCCATCAATGTGACAGCTAAAACAGCTGATTCACAAGTTTATTATCAGGATTACAAAATAAAAAAAAATGATTCAAATTAGTACTTAGATAAACTAATAAAATACGCAGCAAAAATATAAAAAAATTACCAGTGCTATTAAATGTTATCTTCAATAATGTATTTATTATTAAAAAAATGTACAAATCGGTTTAATTGTTTATAAACAAAGACAATCGTAACCTCAATGTCCTACATAATCAGACATTTATTTCAACATTAATTATTATTACTTAATTAGATCGAACTTTGAACAATGAATAATAATAGTATTGATAATTAAGATATTCCCAATGATCAGTTTAAATAGTATTAATATATATTTTGTCATGTAAACATTTATCTGCTTTGTTACAATATTCAAAGTTGAGAATTAACTGCAACATCTAAAATAGTCATGAGTTTTATTAATTATATATATTTATTATTTACTATAAATTAATATAATTACATTAATTAAAATTAAATTAAATGATTGTGTTAAAATATAAATAATAATAAAATAATGGAATCAGTGGGTGGAATACCAGTTGAATGTTTGACGTCTGGAGAATTAGCTGGTGTCTGGTCTGGCTGGTCATCAATGAAAGATCGTGAGGTCGTCAGAGAATCATCAGCCAAAGGAACACACATAAATTTAGCATATAAATTTCTATGTTACCGAAAAAATTTAAATATCAGTGAGGCTAAATTATTTTTCAATAACGAAGTCGATGCTTGGATTGACGAATTACTAAACAAGCAACAGATCCATCGTGCTTCACATATTCTACGTAATGTTGGTCAAGATCCTATCGGATATATTCGTAACATTTGTATTAAATTACCTGATCATAAAATACGTGAATATTTAGTCAATCATATTATTAATAATAAAGGTTTCTCTGATGAAGATATTCTGGGATGGAATATCGTTAAATGTCTCAAGAAGTATAAAGATAAATGTGAATTCACAGATACATTATTTCATTATAAATTGATACCGAATATTTCCATACAAGATGTATTGAATATTGATAATAATGTCAGGGAGTCTCTGCTAACTGAACTTTATTTTATAACTTATGATAGCAGTTTGTCGAGCAAACTCAAGACTGAAGTTGTTTGGGATTATTTATTATTGAATAATAAAACTGATTTTTTGATAATCTGGATTGATATTTATTATAATAAGCAGGAAAGTATTAATAGTTGTAATAAAGACATTGATGTTAAAATATTTTCAAAACTTAATATCACACTGGAGATGATTGAAAGTATTGAGACGTCTAATGCTTCATTTCCTGTCAAGTTATTACTACTTAATCATTTAGCGAGGTTATTATTTATTAATTATTAATATTTATTTATTATTTAATTAAGCCTGTTATTTTTTATTATATTATTAATATATGTTATGTTTTTTAGTTACAGTAATGAGGTATCTCAGAAATTTATGGATTTACTAACTTAATTTTTTTAGTTGGAGAACATATATTTATTTTGGCGTAAAGTAGTTTCATATTTTTATTTTATTTTTTATGTTTAATAGAACGTGAAATTAATTAAAAATATACGGGAGAAAAATTATTAAGGGCATTTTCAGACAGAGCCTCTCCACTTTTTAAAAATATTCTATGACTTTATACGGTCATAAATGTATTAAAATTTAATTAATTAATTAAAAAAAAATTAAAACTTTAATTGAGAAAAGGACAACGTAGAAGTAATTTTGTTGAGACATAGAATTTTAAAAAAATTACTTGCAGTTATCAATTAGGAGTTAAACGAAATTTGCTGAATAAATTTTACCCTACAGAACTTGAAAATTTGAATTATTAAATTGACATGAAAGTTTCGCTGAAATTTATTCAAGAAATTTTGCTTAATTTTCAATTGATATCAACTGTAAGTAATTTTTTCTCAGTGAAATTACTTCTACGTTATCCTTTTCTCAATTAAAGTTTTAATTTTTTTTTAATTAATTAATAAAATTCTGATACATTTATGACAGTTTAAAGTCATTAAAAATTTTAAAAAAGTGGGGGCACTGTCTGTGAATGGCCTTAAGTTATGAATTCAAATAATTTAAAACATTCAAAAAAATAAAAATTTTTAGTCAAGGGTATTTTCGGACAGTGTTCCATGCCCCTCCCCCACACTTCTTAAAAATATTCAATAACTTTCAATTGTCATAATAGTATTAAGATTTTATTAATTAACTAAAAGAAAATTGAAGTATTAATTGAAAAAAGGGAAACGTAGTTGCATTTTCACTGAAATAGATTAGAGGTATCATTTTTGGTTACTCAGGGCCAGTTTGGACACTTGAAAAATTTAAATAAAGTAATTTGTAAAAGACACAATGACATAATTTTTAAAATCTGTACAAAGATACTTTTATCATACTATTGCAATGACAATTTTATTTTCTACTTCTTCATTAATTAAAATGAAGTATTGAATATCTAAAAATGGAGCAGTGACAACAAATTGAACTTCTACCCTAGATTTAAAAAAAAATTATTTACAGTTGTTATCAACTAAGAGTTGAACTAAGTTTGTTAAATAAATTTCAGTAGAATCTTTATGTTAATATTATAATTTGAATTTTCAAATTTTATTATTAAATTTTGTTTGACTCCTAGTTGATAACAACTGTGAATAATTTTTTTTAAAATTTATATCTCGGCAAAATTGCAACTACGTTGTCCTTTTTCACTTTAATCCTTTAATTTTATTAAAATTAATTAATGAAAATTTAATATCGTTATGACAGCTGAGTCATAGAAAATTTTTCAAAAGTGGGTATTGTCTGAGAATGCCCTGAAAGATGAATCTTATTTTTTAAATTTGTGTTAAAATATCGACATATATATTTTTTTCATAAATAAATTAAATTATTTACATGAATTGATCCATAAAATTTTGAAATATTTTTTATACGTCAGGTACCAAAAGATAAATTTTTAAAAATATTTATTTTCAATTGCAGATATGGAATATTTTTAAATAGCGAACAAAAAGATATTAGATCAACATTGTCACGTTTATTTAGTGCGTCAGTAATACCATCCGAGTTTAATAAAATATTGTCTAAAGAACACTGTCGTTTATGCAGTGATATATTTACTGAAAATATATTTTCAATAGTATATCACCAGAAAAAAATAAGCGATGATTTTGATCATAACGTATATTTACAAGAGAAAAAATTGCAACATTCATTACATGATTTAAGTAAATTTAATAATGCCGATCAAAAAATTATTACCAATGCAATTTTTCAAACAATTTATAACATAACGCACAATTTTACTGAGTTCCTACAGTCAAATCCTTATGTCGCATTAATACTGATTATTATTAACTACGTAAATGATCGTAATGTTATGCAACGACAAAAAAATGATAAAAAGTTAATAAGCTTCAAAGATTATTTTTGTGGTGATGCATTTTTTATTGAAAATCTGACATTTGAAAAGGAAGTAATTGATGCACTTTTAAAATGTATACCTTATTTAAAAGATGTCATGAATGATGATTTAACAGGAAGAAATGACATCACAATGTACCAACTTATTAATGGATTTAATAATTTAAATATTCAAGAATTATTTAAGTGGCGAAATAAAAATGATCCAATTCCTACTTTTACTAGTGACTATTTGATTAAAAAATATGGACACAAAGAAAAACTAACTTATAAGTATTATTTGAAAGAATTGAGACCAAGTATGGCTGGTTATATTTTACAAAAACAGCGGGCTAAAATATCCGATAGTATTTCATCTAAAATGTTAATATTATTATTAATTATTTAATATTTAATTAGTAGTTTAAATTTTTATTCCAAGTCTTTTATCTAAAAAATTGTCGTCAATATTTATTATTAAAATAAATTATATATATTTTTTAAAAGGTATTTAATGACGAGTTTTCAAAAATTTATGTTAAGTAAAGAGCGATATTATTTTCATTACAATCGCACAGTAAATTAAAACTTTCCACGCTTTCATAAAAAATAAATTATTCGAGGACTAGATAAAAAAATTTTAATGTGATGATTTTTTTCAAATATTCTTATAATTCGAATTATTCAAATAAACAAATTATGGGATGGATGAAAATATTTTATTTCTTAAATTTTGATGATAATAAAAATTTAAAAAATATATCAGAGTAATGTGGGTTAAATCTAGTGTGAATGCGGAGTAGATAAGTGTTTACTTATTTAATCCCCTTGGAGTGAAATTCACTTCGAAGGGAAGTTTATTTTAATATTGAAACTCCGAATTGGAGTGAATGCAGATTAAAATAAAATCCAAAATTATTCTGCTGAAAAAACGAACCCCATTTACTCTGTATGCGGAGTAATTTTTTATTAAATTCCAGAACGAATGACGGAGTAAATTTAAATTTAAATAAAATCTGTAATCACTCCGAATTCACTCACGATTTTATACAGTGTAAATTAATTAAGTAGTGATACCAGGACAGTTACGTAGAAACTGCCAACTTACAGTTAAAAATATCCGAAATTATAAATTATTGTAATTATAAATTGCACATTACTTTAGCTTAAGACGGCAAATTTAAAATTTATATTACATATATATTTTAATATTTTAGTTTAATATCATTTGCGTGTTATGTAATTTAGTTAATCAAAATTTTCTTAATTAGTGAATAATTTGTTAATTATTTTTTTTTTTTTTTAAATATTCACATATTTTTTTTAAATATATAAATTATAATTAGGAATTATAAAAGACTTGGAAAATACATATTTTAATGATTAAATTTAAATATTAATAAATTAATTTTTCAGAAAATCCCAAAGCGCATTCCATGCACATATTTATGGGTTAAAAAACTTAAATGATAGTAAAATAATAAGTACCTGCATATCTTTTATAGAATATCTTGGTATTGATTCAGAATGTCTGAGATTTCATACGACAGCAGCCAATTATATTAAAAATAAAATAGATGTTTCAATAAGTAAGTATATGTCTTAAAATATTTGTAGAACACTAACGTTCATCTTACTCCCGTCGATTCTTTTTAAAGAGATAATAAAAATTTAATATGAACTCTAGATGACCTCCTTGAATCTGTAACTTATCACAACTCTTATAAAGATTTGGCAATAATAACAAACTATCTTGAAGAAAGTTTTAAAAATGAATGTACTGTATCAATGAAAAATGTGAATGAATTTATATCAGCATTAAAATCATGGGATTTTATTGTACAATTTTGTTATATACATAATACTAAATTTCCTTCATTATTTTTAAAATATCTGGCGAATAATAACTTTTGGTTTGAATTCGTGTTAGTTGGACACATTTTCGGTTATCCATTAGAACAGGTAAAATATATTTTTATTTAAATTTAATTAACTCAATAAAATCGCGTAGTACCCAGATAGCAAAATGACGTCTTGATAAGTTCTGAATGAGTTTCTATTTATGATTTGGACGTCTCATCAATACCTTAAAGAAGTCTTTAAGAAACTCTCAAGATGTCGAATGAGCCTCCTAGTGAACTCAGTAAGACGATTTTAAAAAGAGTTCTTTTTTCTGACTTCGCAAATAAGACTTCAGTATGAATTTAACATGACCTCTTTAGGCACTCCTAATTTTGACTTTATAAAGATGTTAAAAAAATGAATACGTTTAGACGTCACAAAACTGACGTCTTATTTATGGATTCTTCAAGAACTCTTAATTAAGAGTTCTTAAAAATGACACCTTTAAGAAGTCATTGTAAGATTTTTTGAGGACGCCTTCAAAAAGACGTCGTAAAGCAGTAATTCCGACTTGAATGCTATCTGGGTAGTTCTAAAGGACATATTTTTATATGTCTTTTTAACGTTAGTCACAAAGTTTAAAACGAAAAGGACGTACACAGAAAACAAGGATTTCTGGGCGCAAGAAATATTTTTCATTATGAATTGAAGACAAAAATTTTCTGAGGACTAGAAAAAATTTGTTCTCACCCCAAGAAAATTTTTGTTTTCAATTTACAATTTTTTGGGCTGAGTAAAAATTTTTCGAGCCTAGAATTTTTTTTTTATGTGTATAATTTTTTTAAATTGCTAATCATTTTGTAGACTTAATCTAAAACTAAAAATTTTGAAAGCCTAAAGGGCGTATAAAATATGTCCTTTTAAAATTAGTAATGCAAAACGTTTTAATAACTATTTTTATATTATATATTATAGATATTTCACAACGCAGAGTTATTTAAAAATCAAAATATACGTGAACATTTATTGATATCATTAAATAATTCACATTTACTTGCCGAAACTTATTCTCGGGTTAATCTTCCACTAATTAAATTACCGGATACAAGACAATTGAATTTGTTAAGGATGAGTCGTAAAAATGTAAGCATCATTTATTATTAATATACTGACATACTTTTAGAACAATAAGCTAAAAAAAAATATATAATATAATTTCGCCATTTGATTTATTTTTGGTCTTAAAAAATCTACATCTGAGAGCAAGTATCTCAAGTTATAAAATTAAAAATAAATCAAAAAAAATATGTGATAATAAATATGAGTTGGTAATTAAAATTAAAATTTTAATAAATAAATTATTACTTTAGGATCCAGGAAGTCTTCAAACTAAAATAAATACAAATGATACAGAAGAACCATTACCAAATGTTTTCAAATATTTTCCATTAAACCAAAAAAATTCATCATATAATTACGACCTATGGCTGACGATACTAAAGTGTCATCAGAGTCAAGACCCACCTGGCGCATTATTGAAATCATCACGTGATTGCAGATCAGCGATACCGATAATTTTAGCAGCATGTTATGAGCCCTCAGCGACAGCAGCTTACTGCTATTCTTGGCTAGTTATATCCGTCAACGACGAAGATTTGATAATTGATTACACAAATTGTTTGAACGATCAAATTTGGTCTGCCAAAAAAGTATCTGATCTCTTCCGTAGAATAATATCACTTGGGTATATCGATACTTTGAGCCGCGGGTTTAAAATATTCATGCCTGATAATCCGCTTTCAATATTTTTTTATTTTCTCGTAAAATGTATCAAGCACGCGGACTTTGAATCATCAGTCAATAGTTTAAACAATTTTTTAAGTATCTGTTCAACATTTAAAAGTAATAAAATGATTGATTGGACAGATGTTGATACGACGTATCTAAATAATGAATATTGGATAGCAACTGTTGCTACCGAATGTATTTTATCAGCTTTGGGACGTTGCTCTAAAAGTATACAGATTCAAACAAAAATATTACGTATTCTTGTTGAAAATAATTTTAATTCTTCATTAAATATTGATGGAATTGAATTTAAAATGCTTTGGGAAATAGTCACAAGTCTCGAAAGGACAAATGTTAAAATAGACTTTACTGCTATTAAATTAATAGATAATTGTTCAAACATAACACAAGAATTTAAACGCTGTATTCAACTATTAATTGACAATGAAGATTTTACAAGCGCACTCGAATTATCTAAAATATCTAATTTACCCTGTTCGAAAATAATTATCGACCAGTATCGCTGTGAATTTAAATCCCATTCAATTAAAATGAATAATAATGAAAAACTAACCACAGAAAAATGTGATTTAGATTTTTGGAAAAAGTACGCTCTCGATATTAAAAAATATAACGTTAATTTCGAGGATGCTGCTGGATTTTTCGTAGAACATGCGGAGAAAGTTAACTCACATAAAGAGCGGTACGAAATATTACAACTTGCTCTTAATACTTTGAAGCCTATTTCAACTGACCAGCAAACAATTGATACAATTGAAATGGCGATGTGGAAATCTTGCATACTTGCCGGTCCAGAAGCCATAGAAATAAGTAACAAAAGATGTTTATTTAATAAATTAAAAACGGAATTATTGTCGGGTGTTAGTAATCTAAGAGTTAGCTGTGTACTGAATGATAGCACTGAAGAAAATGCAATAAATGAATTAATAAATAAATTTATTGACATTGAAGATCTCGAAACTGCTTTGCGTATAAGCGCGATTTTTAATTATAAACATAATGATTTAAAAATACTTATGCTTTGCTTAAGTATTGCTGAGCTTGAACTGTCACCTTATGAATTAAGTTCACAGCATAAAATTCTTTTGGAAAATTTGTTGCCAGTAAAACCACAAAAGTATTCGCTGTTACGTCTACAAGGACTCAAAAGACAGCCTGAATCATCAATTAATTTATCAGCCTCTTATGCTAATGATGATGATAATAGAACTGAAGATGAAACAGACATCTCATTTCAAAAAATGACTGCAGACTGTATTGAATTATTAGATAAATTAGTTAAGAATCTTCAACATGGTACGAATGTTGGCAACAAAATTCTTTTATTATATAAATTATCTGTTAGTTTAAAAAGAAATTATCAAAGTTTGCTCAAGTCCAAAGATCCAATAGAAATACTTTACGATATAACGGGAATAAATTGTCCAAATAAATTTGATCTCATTAAAGATGTGATAATAATATACAGAATAAAAGACAGTGAAGTTGCTAAGTTTTTAGCTGGAGAAATAATTTTACATATAACGCGACAAGTTGAAGATGGATATGAATTATCATCTTCAATGTGGGGTTATCCATTAGAAGTACATGCCCATTTGATAACTGATTTGTGCAGTGATCCTTCAATACTCGGATGGGAATTAATGAAGAGCATTAATATTAGATTGGGACAGTCACATGGTAGTAAACGTGATATCGCGACATTAAAAATAATTATCGAATTACTTATACGTGCTCATAATTATTTTACTGCTGGTTGTCATATGGAAGGTATCGCTTATGTTTTAAGAAAATGTCAGAGCTTAGCAAACACTTTGCAGCATCTTAAACTTTGGAGTCTCTTGGTACGATTGTTAACTGGTATTGGACGTTTTACAGAAATGAATTATGTATTTAATATACTTAAAGAAAATGATCAGTTTGAATTTTTGCTCGGCAAAGGACTTGACAAAGTCACCGGTTTAAAAATGGCAACCATGGAGTTTTGTAAAAAACAGTGCCCGGATAATAAAGAACTATTCAATTTAGTTGCTAATCACTTTCAACTTTATACGGAAGTCGCTATTGTGTGGGAAAATAAAGCTAAGATGGTGATACGTGAACTGTTACAAGATATCAGAAAAGAAAATATAAGAATGATGATTAATTTACAGACTGTTATTAAATTAACACGCAATGATAAGACAGAAAAAAAATTACAGTCTGCGATAACATACTTTACGGATGCTACTGAACATTATTTACAAGACAATAAATTAAATACTGCCCATAAATGTTCGCATCAGGCACAATTGGTTGCTTTGCAATTGTCTCTATTAAATGGGGTTGCTGTTAATCAACAAGTTACTTGTTTACTTAATTTAAGTAATGAAGAAATAAATAAAGCGCTTTGCCAAACGCTCACCTTTCCACAAACTTTTATTCTGATTCAAGCTTACAGTCATAATGCTGACTGGCCAAGCATTATTTATCATCATGTTATTACTAATGGAGAAATTAAATTCCTGAAAGATTTTTTGACATACAAACGTCTTACTAATGCCATTGTACAGGATTGTGTTTGCAAGTAAGTTATATATATTTTATCTAAATAATAGGAAAATCAAAAATATTGTACCATTAGAATGGTATTGATCTTAATTTGTCTTTTTATGTAACTCATGCCGAAGAATACGTTGTTAAATGGCTACAGTTAGCCTCATAAAATTTTGTATTAAAATATAATCCTTTCTGATTGGTCAAAAGAGTGGTTTAATATATATTATACGATCCCTGTGTGTAAAAAGAAATTTATTTCAAAAGGTTCACAATAGTGAACTTTCAAACATGGGACAATACTGAACTTTAAGTTGATAACTTTCAGAACTATAAAAAAATTTTAACTCAGTATTTTTTTGGCGCGTTTTTTCGGAATTTTTCAAGCAAAACTAATTCGCTTGGAGAAAAGACTTTAAAAGCAATTATGAAGGTTTTTTTTAACTCTCATCAGAACTGTTCAAAAATGAGGTTAAGAGATTGAAATTTTCAGACTTGAATTTTTTTTAGGTTAAAAAAAATTATCCCAAGTTCCAGAGTTGTCTCAAATTTAGAAAATCACTTTTACGAACTTTTATCAAACTTTTTATCAAAAAATTTTTTTACATGGGTCAATATGCTGACTTTTTAAAATATTTATATGAATATATTTTAATTCTACGATATTAATACCTGTACCTTACAACATAAAATTAATCATGTGTCTTTTTTTAAAACACACTTATGATATCTTTGAGATGTCTCACAAATTATTAATATCAAAATTTTTAATAATATTTTATGATACTGAAGCAAGCCGACGTCTAATAATTTTTTGAATTTTTTAAAAACAATGAATTATAAAAAAAAAATATTTTTAAAATTTGCACTGATAAATTTTTCATAATTTACATGTGCATATATTTTTTTTAATTGATTTGTCGAAAAAAAAAAAAATTCCAAAAATTTTTAATTGTCTAATAACTTCACGATTATAATATTTTATAATTAAAGACTGACGTAATTTTATTTTTACAATTTTAGTAAATTATTTAAATATTTATAAGTTTTTTTTTATCTTTCAATTCTAGAGATATTTTATCTCACAGTAAAAAATTTGATAAAAAATGAAATTAATATTGATAGTGACGTAGGGATTGCAGGTTACCATTTTTAAATAATTAAATAAGTTTTCAGTATTAAATTGTATTTAATAAACATGTTAATAATTATTATTTATATTAATAATAATAAAGTACTTTGGTAATATAAAAAAATAACATTCTATTAAATAATTAATAATAATTCCATTTGATTTCAGATATCGTATGGAAAAAAACATAACTAAACAAATGACACAAAATATGCAAAGTTTAATATGTGAATTAAGCGACGTTGAGTGTAAATATGTATTGGCAAGTCAATTGGGATTTAAAAATATTATTGAAGCCATGCTTTCTAATTCAACAATTGGATCGTATTTAAAAGATACCGTATGGAAACAAGGATTCAATCCTCAAGAATTTATTGGAGAAAATTTTCGAAGTTAAATATTATAAAATGTTTTTGTTAAATACATATAATATATATATTTTATCAAAGCAATTATATATTGTATTGTATAATATTTCATTAATGTAAGTAATGTATATACATTTTTATAAGATACATGATTTAATGCCCAGCATTTATTTTTTTAACGTAAGCCTAATTAACATGTCTCCATTTATTTACAATAAAAATTTTAAAAATAATAATAATAAATTGAATAATTAATTAATTAACTAAAATAGATTCCCAATAGAGATCTCGCGTATTTAAAAATAAATTTATTGGCATATTGCAGTATCTGCATCAATATCACAGATGTTAATAATAAAAGACACTTTGAAAGTGGATTAAAAATTAAATTAATTTATAAATAAGATAATTGATAAAAATTAGTAAATAATTGTCAGTTATCAATTAATTTAAAATTTAAATTTAAAATAAAAATAAAAACAGAGGCACTTGGTGTTAAGATGTAAAATACCCTAATATAAATAGTTATTTTAAGTTCGGTATAAATTTAAATAATTACTAGGTACGTATCCACTTTTTCCATCACGGTTTTCCATTAACCACCAAGCAGTATTACCTTTTTCGTCGTTTGGTCTAATCAGCTTTAATGCTTGCCCTTTTTTAACGCCAAGTGTTCCTGGCATTTTACCATCGAAATCAAATTCCACATAATAAAACTAAAAAATATAATAATTCAGATTTTATTAAATAATTTTAAAATAGGGGAGGGAGTGGCAAAACAGGCACTTAAGGAAATTCTAAGTTTTGGGGACTTGAATATGTTAATTTTTTTTTTTTTTCTAATGATATTCAAAGTGAATCGAAAAAATATTCAGCTGCCGTTAAAAAAAAAATTTCATTTTTTGCGGACAAAATGGGATACTCCCTAAAAAAAAAAGAAAAATAAAATTTCTGGAAATTAAATAAATTTGATAAAATTTAATTTTCTTATGAATAATTTACTTGAGTTAAATGAAATTTAATAAATAAATTTTAGACTAAAAAAATTTGACACTAAATTATAATGTTGACATAAAAATTTTACTGAGTTATTTTCCGAATTTCGCTTAACTCCTACTTAATATGCTTTAACTTTTTTTAATTGATTATCAAAATTTTTACACGGTCACTACAACTAAAAGTCATTGAATATTTTAAAAAAGTGTAGGGGAGGGGACTGAGAATGCCCATGAGAGAGTATTCAAAGAAAAATTACATTTCATATAATTATTGGTTGCAAAGGAAAAAAAACATTTCTTATGTTTATATTTATAAAAGTAATTTTGGAATGTTTAAAAAACATTTTAAAAACCAAACTTTTTTTATAGAATTTCGGAGGTACCCCATTGTGTCCTATACCGTTTTGCCCCTTCCTAAATTAAAATAAACAATAATTTAAATTAATTACCTTAGTATCAAAATTTTCATATCTTTGTTCTTGTTTAGCTGGTAAATTACCATAATATTTATTATCATTATTTATTCCCTCTGTATTTAAATACCACTGAGATTGTGAATTCGAATTTGAATTCGAATTAGGATGAGAATGTGATAGAGATACTTTTTGAGGACTATCAAGTGAAATTAAATTAGTATTAACATTTTTTACTGGTGATTCCAGAGACATGAGATCCGGAGTATTAGAACGTGAATCAACGACATCATTATTATTATAATTATTATTAAAATTTATTTTAGTCTGCGTCAAAGCTTCCAGCATTTTCGAGGGCATAAAACCCTGAGTGAAACCATTATCAACAAACCACCTGGAGCTATCGCCCATCGGGTCCTGCGTTTTGATAACCGCGACAATAGTCCCTTTACTCGCTCCCAAATCCAGTGTCGACGTGCTAACTAAATTATCCTTGACAATAAATAATTTATCTCGCTGATATTTACCTAGCAGTTGGGTTTTATGTTTGTCTTTCTGTGGACTGACATCAGCACTGGGTTCTTCAACTCGCGGATTAACACCAGCGAAACTAAACCTCGATATTTGGTTCCATAATAAATTGTGATTTATCAAAAATGATTGTAAAATATCTTCAGATGGATTTTGTGTTGTTGATTTAGGTAAATCTAAATATTGTTTTGTAACTTTTCCATTGAATAATTTACGCGCTTTTGTAAAACTACGTAGACATGATATTGTTATTTTAACACCCGCGTCTATTAATATCGGCAATTCTTCAGACAATTGTTGGTTTAATGCTTCGTAATTAGTCTTAGCAGTTATCAGCTCTTCATTTATTATTCTTGACTCTTTATTTTTTTCACTTCTCGATATCGCATTGTCGTAATCCAATAATTTATCATAACGTTTAGTAATGAGCATTTCCGGTCCTTCAAGTAATAACAGCAATGAAGAAAGAGGTTTAATAACAGATTTATCAATATTATCTTTGAATGTTTTAATGAATTGATTTGATATCGAACAACGAACTTGATTATATTTTTGCACTTCAATACTATAAACACCAGAGTGATATTGATTAATATATTCAGCTAATAATTCACCACAAGAAGCGTCATCATTCAGCCAAATAAAACATTGATCAATATCAATAATCAATTGCTCAACACATTTAGCCATTGATTTAAATTGTTTTTCAAGTTCTTCAAAAACAGGGTCTGCTGGTACATTTGTAAGACCAAGACTCGCAGACAATTTAGCGCTCAGTCTACTCGATTTTTTGGCAACCGAGTGCATACTTAGTTTAGCCATTTTACTCATCAATGTATTGTCTGTGTCAAGATACTTTGAAACAATATCTTTTCTCCGTTTATACTCATTAATATAAGAAGCAACGTCAGTCATTGCTTTCCAAGCGGCTTCAATACCCGCCCGGTCTGGGTGTTCATCTTCCGTACACTTTGTCAACTCGTACAACATGAGCGGGTATTTTAAAATTCTCTGAACCGGTTTTATTAAAATAGAACTCATATCAAAGCACGCTACTTGATAACGAAGAGTCTCAATGCCTTTTTCAAAAATCTTCATAATTTCACGATTCTCTTCGTACTTTTTAAGTAGCGACAATGCGGCTTCATGATTGCTGCAATATTTACCGTAAACTGTTTGTAATCTATCGGCCATAGTTAAAAAACAGGGA
Organism: Microplitis demolitor; assembly: GCF_026212275.2. NCBI lineage: Eukaryota > Metazoa > Arthropoda > Insecta > Hymenoptera > Braconidae > Microplitis > Microplitis demolitor. Next base: position 6,577,776 of record NC_068547.1, on the reverse strand, counting down.
GAAATCATTTGTTTAGACTCATCGCAGCCTTTCATAGCTTTCAGCAATGAATCAAGCAGCTCTTCCGCAACGTGAATCACTTCTAAAATATTACCAAACAATAAAGGAACATCAATACCTCGTTCTTCCAATATTTTTGGATTAAATAAATGAAAAGTTTCGTAAGTAACTTTCAAATCACGGACAAATTCTTTCTCAGTTATTACCAACTCGGATATAACATTTTGTCTTTTGTCAGCCCGTTTCTGTTTAGCGGCTTCAGCTTCACTCGTTTCGTCAGTTTTATTACTAGATTCTGCGACTGGCGGTTGGGTTTTGTCGGCCACAGATTGTTTTTGCAGAGGAACGGACCCAGGAGCTGGCGCGGGAGGAGCGGGACGGTGAGGCTCAGACAATCGCTTAGTTCGTTGTTCTTCTTGAGCTTCAGTTTTTTCAACGTCTCTAATAACAACAAAGTCTTCAACTGAATCGTGTTTAACAATCGGGTCTTGAGCTTCTTGAGTCTCTTGAGTATCAGTATGAGTAAGATATCCACGTGGACACAGACCAATATCACCAAATTTATTTTTAACGCTCACCCAATCATCATTAGCCATTTCAACTACAGTTAGTACGTCACCTTCAGCTACACTCAGATCTCCATTCATTTGAGCATTAAATGTATGCTGGACTCTCACTAAATCACCAGAGTTCAAGTGTTGGTAATCTTTTGGCTGCTCTTGTTCATTATTTTCAACTTGACTGACATCGCTGGATGAACAATTGACAATAATATTGACGTATGTTGTAGGAAATATTCCTTTTTCATTTTCAATTTCACCTTCCGCCCATTCAGAATCAATATGACGTATTAGATGCACAACTTGACCTGCTTCAAAGTTTAATTCATTAGGAAATTGAGCATTAAAGGGATAGAGTGTTATAGCATATGGTTTTAAACCCAATGAATTTAATTGGGCATTATTATCATTATCAATATCGATATTAAAATCACTGGATCCATTAACTTGACAAGTAGGTCGAGTTTCTGGAAATAAATCGTAGTAAGATGGTGCTGGTTCATTATCTACAGACATCCTCGTACTTGTACTTGGAACTGATTGATTGAAATCTTTAAATATTTTACCACCTTGAGCAACTGAATCGGGAAATGGATCCATTGTTATATTTAATGCAGACGCCCGGTCACTTTCATCAGCAGCACTCTCTTGATCCTCTTCTATATAACTCACAAATCCTTGAGGAAAACTTCCTTCTCTACCGTCGCCAGTAACACCCCTTACCCAACCGTCCTCTAATATTTCTAACACTGTCACTATTTCACCAGCAGTTAAATCTAATTCTTCATCCAATTGTGCTTTTAATGACGTCTTAACTCGGGCTTTTCTCCTGACTTTTTTTTTGTCTGTTGGTTTCTATAAAAAAAAATTTTAAATATACAAATTAGTCATAAGCTTTCATTTGACTGGGATAAAATAATAAAACTTTTGATTAAATATTTTAGCGGCTCGACTGTTATTAGCAGAATGTATATTTTACTTACTTTGAGTGCTGCAGAATTTATCAACCATACATGAGTTAGTGGAAACAATCCGGTTCTTGAATCGATATATCCAGAATACCAATCAGTGTCTACTTGTTGTACTCCAATAATAAGTTCTCCTAATTTAAAAAAATGATGATTAATTTTTTAAAACACTCAACAGTAATTATTAAATTAATTAAGGCTATAAAAATCGTTACAAGACTATATATATAATTATTTATGATAAGATAAGAGCTTCCATCGTTGACATTATTGAAAGTATATTAGACATTATAATTAATAAACAAAATATTGTAATAATTATGATGCATTTTATCTGATTATTTTAATTTATCATAAACGTATGCAATAAAATTAGTGGACATTCGATAATTTTTTTAATTTCTAAAAAAAAAAAAAAATTATAAATTACTAGAAAGAGTAATTTAAAAATATTTGAATTTCCTTTGTATAAACTTACTCAATTAATTTTTAATTTTTTTATTAAAAATATATGAATTATCTGTTATTTACAACTTCCGGTATGATAAATACTTATATCTTATAAAAGTAATAAAGAAGTTTAATTTATATAATTAAAATTAAATAGTGTCAATAAATGATGAGTGTGAATGTTGCAGATATGAGATAATTTGTAAATTTTAAATAAATAAATAGTTTAATTAAAATAATGCGTATACTGATTTTTCAATTATCTGAGTGCACATTTTTAAATGTCATTCTTTTTTATTTATTTAAAAATTTTTAAAATTGCCGACCGTCAGTTAAATTCACGCTCATAAGAAATGAATCTTTTATCTTAATATAGGGTAGGAGTCCCTTTTGTGACCACTGCTCCATTTTTGGACATTTAATACTTTATTTTAATTAATAAAAAAGTATAAAATAAAATTTCTATTGTAAGTGTGATAAAAGTATCTTTGTACACATTTTAAAAATTAATCGTGTCATTGCGTCTTTTAAAAATTATTTTATTTACATTTTTCATGTCCAAAACTGGCCCTAAAACGACCGTAATTAAAAAAAATGATTTAATCCATGATGTGTATATTTATATATTAGTCGATTCAAATTGTTTTAAATCATTTAAAATAATTTTTCTTAATCAGGGGATACTTCTACCTTACAATTTATGAATTCGCAAAAATTTATAATTAATAATTTATAAATTATACCTTCAGCAAATGATAAATCGCCGTCTTGTTCACCATTAAATGGAGCAATTGATACAAATAATTTTTCAGTATCTTTAAAATAAGGAATATCCACTTTGTGTAAATGATTTGACGGAAATGTACCACGTTTGCCATAAGACTCGCCATAACACCAGTGTTTATCGATGACGTTATAAATCTGTAATTTAATCATTAACAATAATAATAATAGTTATCACTTAAAAAATAAAGACCGCATTATGAGACAAAGATAAAACTTGAAGCAGAAATTACGTGATATTTGATACATAATCACATAGATTAATTACCAGAAAATAATCTCCTTTTGACAGACTCAATTCTCCATCGACAATTGTCAGAAAATCGTTTATTACTTTTGTTAATAAACCTGCTTCCATTTTTTAAATTATTTTTACATATGATTATTTAACATTTAAAAGTAGTCAGTTTTGTTATTTATTATTATTTTTTTTTTTTCAGTGTATGTATGTGTGCGAAATCATATTAAATATGTATTGCATGAATAGCTGACAGATTTTTATAGTGACGTCAATAAATATGAAGTTAGACACTTTTACCACGTGGTTAATTTCGATTCTCGAGAATCGATAGGTTGTTCTTATTATTTTAGTACTTCAAGTAATTCGTCTGTTTATAAAAATTATAACAAGGGTTAGAATCACGTTTTGATTATTGTTTTTACAATTGACAATTGTTTATTGTCAATTTAAAACAATAAATTATTTAACAAGTACTAAAAAATTGACTGATAATTTTTTTTTAAAATCATAAATCGGTCAGTTATATTACTTGGTTATGTTATTATATAAGTAATTTATTTAGAGTAATTGTTTAAAATTAATAAATTTAAAATTATGAGTGAGAAAAATGAAATTTTAAAGAAAGAATTAATCAGCGAAAAAGAATATAATGTTAAATTAGCATTATGTTCTGGACATGCTATTAAGTATGCTTTTGGATCATTTTTTGTTGGTAATTACTTTTATTTATTTATTTATGATATTTAAGTTGAATATGAAATGAGTGTAAATGTAATGAGCACGAACATAGCAGACATTAGACAAATTTGAAATTATAAATAAATAGAGCAAGTAATTTATAAAATAAAATTTTTTAAAAATGCGCATTTGAAAAATTTTTAAATTAATAAGTGCATTTTTTATAATTATTATTTTTTAAATTATTTACACTATTTATTTATAGTTTTAAATTTGTCTGGTGTCTGCTACGTTCACATTCATGTGAAATGAGTGTAAATGTAGCAGACATACGACAATTTTTTAGTTACATATAAAATAATTAAAATAATAAAATTAAATAAAATATATATATTTAATTTTAAACTGTTTAAACATGTATTTTTTTTATTTTTATTTTATAAACATTTTAATTTATTATTTCAAAGTTTTAAAAATTTTCAGGTGGCCGCTAACTTTACTGTCATGAGTGTGAATGGAGCAGACATGAGACAATTTATAAATTTGAAATAAATGAATTGATTATTTAAAATAATCAAATTTTAAAAAATGCGCGTACGGATTTTGAATTCATCTAAATATGCATTTTTTTATTTTCACTCTACTTACAATTTATTTATTTATTATAAAATTTACAAAAATGACAATTGTTTGCTACATTCACACTCATTTTTAGACACATTATATTATAAGAAAAAATATATTTCAAAAAATTGCACCTGTAGCTTTTTTAAATTTCTACATGTGTGTATTTTTATTTTTTGTTTTTGTAAATCATTTGTAAAAAAAAAAAAAAAAAAAAAAAAAAAAAAAAAAAAAAAAAAAAAAACTAAAAATTGTTGTCTTCTAACTTTAGGATCATTATTTATCTTCATGATTATTTATAAAAAATTATCATGAGTGTAAATGTAACTTACAAGTGAGAATTTTTTAAATTTTGTTATAAATAAATAAATAAAATGTAAGTAGAATAAAAATTAAAAAATGCGTATTTAGATCAATGAAAAATCAGTACGCGCATTTTTTTAAATTTAAATATTTTTATTTATTTATTCAAAATTTATAAATTGTCTCATGTTTGCTACATTCTCACGCATAAGTTATTATTATTATTATTTTATTTTCCTTCAGTATCAACTGAAATTATCAGACATTAAAATTTGGTTTCTTTTAAATAAAACGAGCAAGATGTTTACAGAACAAAACATTTTAAAACTGCAGATCAAAAATTAAAAAAGTATTTTTGTAAATATTTAAAAAATTTTATTTATTTTTCAATACTTATAACATTTTTTTTTTACATTAATTCGAACTTACATTTATGACTATTTATTTTTTTTTAGCTTTCAATTAATTTGTACTATTTTGATTCAATTTTGTTTAAAGTGGATGGAATTCTGTACTGCCAGTAGTGCTCTGCTTACTCACATGTTGTTAGAGACTTTAATCCTGGGTACACACAGTGTTCATAATCCTTGTAGCTTCTTTCTGGGTTATTTTTTCCCGATGATATTAAAATCCTTTATCTAGCTTTTCCGCAATTACTCTGCTTTCTTCTCTTTTCATATTCATTTAATTTCATTCTCGAACTTCATTTCTACTACGTCTTTTTCAAACATTTTTTCCCATTTCCCCTCTTGGGGTCTTTCTATTCAAAATCCCACGACTTTTTTCTGGGACAGTTTTTTTGCACTTCTTCATTGTTAATTATATTAATTACTCGGTCTTATTAATTAATAATAATAATTAACTTTACTTTTAATTACTCTTCATTTATTATTTTATTAATTTATGAAATAAACGACATTAAATTTTATGTTTATATTTATTAATTAATACATTATTTACAAACTATACAAATGTAATTTAAAATTCAATGATGAAATCATAAGAACAACTATTTTGGAGTAAATTATTTATTAATTAATTAATATAGGTAAATATAAGATCGTGATAAAAATTAAAAAAATTATATCTATTAATTGAAAATACAAATATGAATCACGTAAATAAAGTTAATGAAATTTCATGGTGTAGTAAAAGTATTAGGGTGATCCTTATGAAGGTTGCTTTTGAATTTTAATCGATACACTCCCTCGAACTCTGTCAAATAATTAAAGAAAAAAATTCCTGTTTTAAGGGGAGAAACAGGTTTGAGATACAAAAATAGAGGATATTTTTGTGATTTTTTTTTCAGTGTACCTTCGTTATTAAAATTCTTAAAATTTGTGACATTATTAAGCATCATACCAAGAATATTCTGCTGAATTTTTATAAAAAAATATTGAAAAATAAGCCAGTGGTAGTGGGGAGAGACGAGTCACTTAAAAAAATAATTCTCCATGTCGCAGGCAGGATAACTCATGAGTGCCTCATCTGAAATAAAAAAACCAAAAAGATTTCTTTAGTACATAAGTTTATCTTAGATCTTAACGAAGGAATAAACAAAATATTCATTTTTCAATTTTTGGTAAAGGTGCAATAAAAAAAACTCGGATTATTGTCAAAAATTCTTCCTTTTATTTAATTAAAAAATAAGTAGTTATTGAAAAAAAAATTTTTTGTTATATAACTATTATATATATAATTAAGAGAAAATAAGAAAAATTTAGTCTATGCCATGCCTTCTATAATAATAAAAATTTTAAAAATTTAATTTGATATCAGTGAAAAAAAATATATTAAACGACTAATAAAAAAAAATGTCACCCTGTGAAGATTTTTTTTCAAGAATCCCATGATTAAGTAGACATTGAAATCGATAAGTTTGCGAGTTAATGATGAGATTTGTTTTATTAAATTTCAATGATAATAGAAGTAAACAGAAGATCCTAAAGTTAACTTTAAAGTAGAACTTAAATAAACAGTTAAATTCAGATCATATTTTATAAACTTGGTAGTAATACTCGGGCATTTGCGTAGTGACTGTAGGTTACTCGTTGCTAGCAAACATTAAATAATAACACTAATCATTACCTGGTTTTATCAAAAATTTATATTAAAAATAAACTATTTTTGTTGCAGGTATAATAGCAATACCTATAATACTTAAAGGTTTCAAGTTGTACCGATTACCAATAGAGGCACGATTATCAGCTGGATTTCTCTCTGGTCTTCCAATATTATATTACTGCGGGAAATACGCCCGAGATACTTGTTTGATTGAAGTCAAAGATACCTATAGATATAATTAAACAAACAAACATAATGCATTTATTAAAAAATATAAAACAAACTTCACAATTTATTTTATCAAACTACAAAAAATTATTAAACTGTAATCATAAATTAAATTCAATATGTATCAAAAGATTAATACACGATTACGAACACGAATCAATTGATGAAGATCCAACTGTAAATAGAGAATACGCAGATTTAACTAAGCAGTATTTGAATCCAGCTCAACATGGACACGGAACTTTAATATTGCAGCCGTATATTAAATGGGGTGCTGATAAAAAACGCAATACGACTCCTCAGTTGCAATTAGCCGAAGCAGAAGCGTTGATAAGAACGTTACCACGTTGGTCAGTTGTTGATTCACTCTGCATATCATTGATGACATTGAAAAAAAAAAAGCTTTTAGGTAAAGGTAATTTGAAGATGCTTGAAGAACGGGTTAAACATAATCCGAAAATAACAGCCTTATTTGTAAGCGTTAATTTATTACGACCAGTCCAAATTAATGAATTGCAAGACTTACTTGGAGTTCCAGTTTACGATCGTTATTCAATAGTAATTCAAATATTTCGTGAGCATGCTAAGACACCAGAAGCTAAATTACAAGTAGCACTTGCTGAGTTACCTTACATATGGAAAAAATTAACCTGGACAACAGAAGACAGCGGTGGTCGAATTAATTTATCTGAGAAACGTAAATTAATACTGCATGCGCGTGAATCAAAACTACGGAATGCATTAAGTAAATTAAAAGAACACCGTAAATTAATACGCAGCAATAGATCTAGTAAAAAAATACCCAGTGTTGCTATTGTTGGTTACACTAATTCTGGTAAAACTTGTTTAATAAAAGCATTGACTGGTGATCAATCATTGATGCCACAAAATAAATTATTCGCAACTCTTGACACGACAGCACATGAAGGTTTATTGCCATGTAGATTGAAAGTTTTATATATGGACACTATTGGATTTATACAGGATATACCAGAAGGTCTTATCGAACCTTTTGTTGCGACGTTTGAAGATGCAATAATAGCTGTAGGTATTAATAATAAATAAATATTAATATATCTATTTAAATTAACGCTTCATTAAATTTTACTAGGATGTCATTGTTCACGTGTATGACGCTAGTCATCCAGATAAAGATGCTCAAATAGAACATGTAAGAGAAACACTTGATAAAATAATGACCGAATTGGAGACACCGGATAAACCGATAATTGAAATCGCTAATAAGTGTGACGTTGCACCTACAGGCGCTGTACCTGACAATGTTCTAGCTATTTCAGCTCTTAAGTTAACAGGTTTTATCAATAAATCAATACATTTAGTTTAATTAATTAAATATATATTATATGCAGGATCAATTTATTTCAAAAAAGTCTAATTTAAAATAAGTGACTTTTGCATAATTAACATTTATTTTTATAATAATAATATTTAATTTATATTTGTAGGTATTGATTTGCTGAGACGACAAATAGAGAAACATATATTGGAAGTAACTGGTCGTAAATCATTAAAAATACGTGTACTGTCAGGAAGTAATATCGCTGCTTGGTTGTACAAAGAAACTACTGTAACAGATACTGAAGCTGATTTGAATAATCTGCAGTACATGTTTATAACGTCACTCGTTACGGACCAACAAATGCATCGATTTAAAAAATTTATAAAAGAGCAAAGTGCTAGTTAATATTTATAGATATTAATAATAAAATAAAAATTGTTTAAAATAATAATAATAATTTTAAGATTGTTTAATTGCTAGTGCATTTTTTAATATCAGCAAAAGATAATTGGATTAAATATGTAACATACGAAAGGCACGTATCTTTGATGAGAATGCTGTTCTCTTTTGTGATGTGTACACGTGCAGAACACGTGTCTCATTTTTAGTACATCATGTGAGTCTTTAAATATCAAACAAATGGCACGTGGTTACCAAAGATTGAACGAGTTTTTTTTTTTTATTATTATTCATCTCTCAACACTTTTTTACATGTTCCTTCATTAAACAAAAATACTAAGATTTTTTTTTTATTTACAAAAACATAATTTATGTTGGTTGCATTTTTATGGAATAATTAGAGTACATTAATAGCTTTAGTTTGCAGTAACTTAACAGTAGTGACACTTAATTTAGATTTTAAAAAATATATATAACATATTAAGTGTCATTAATAAATTAACAACTGGTATAAAGTATTGTAATTAGAATAATCAGTTTGAAAACAGGCTCTGCTATTTAAAGTTCAAGGTGTCAGTGTTAAAGTATGAGAAATGTTTTTGCAGTGGATCTAATAACGTAGCTAAAAAATTTTACCGTAATATGTCTTATTTTTTTGAGTCGTGAGAAATAATATGTAAATTTATATACATACATTAGGATGGTTCAATTTGAATGACCATTTTTTTCACTCCCACTTCAAAATTTTGTTGTAAACTTTAAAAAAAAACTACCCTGTAAGTTTCAGCCCTTATTTATAATTTCAAGTACTTTACATTTGATTTAGAAGTTTTTCTATTTAAAATACGTAGAAAAATTTTTTTTCAATTCTCTACAGCTCAGCCGAATCTTAAGTTACCGAGTCACCGTTCGCGGTATTTTTTAAGCAGTTTAATACTCTTCAAAAGTCTCTCTAGTAATTTTACTCAAACTCTAATTTTTTTTTCTGTATTGATTCTGAAAATCATTTTTTTAATGATAATTTAGGTTTTTGGATAATATTAAGAAATAACAAAATTTACAGTAAAATTGAAGATAACGATTCTTTAGGAAAGTTTATTCTCTATAAAAAAAAGTCTTTGTATTTAAATGGCTCAAGTTCTTCATTTACGTAATACAGGGATTTTATTAATTTTGAAAATAAAATACGTCAAAAAATTTTCTGAATCTTATCAAATTTAATCCTTCATATTTGCGTGAATGGGTTGAATTACTAACAAAATAAATTATTGACGGATTTATATCTAAAATTAAAATGTATAATTTTGTAAACACATTTTAAAAAAAAATGCTGTAAAAAAAAGTCAATTAGTGACATCTCCCTCTTTAGCTGGAGTTGAAGTTTGCGCGCTTTTAGCGCCTTGTTTTTTTGTACTCCGATGATTTTCATTTTTTACTTTTAACATAATTTAACTTTGTTAATTACTAAGCGAGAGGTTTTAATGAACAAAAAATTTATTTATTATATAAAACACTCGCCCGAAAAAGGTTTTTAATTTTTAAAAATTATATAAATAATTATAAATGAATTAATTTAAATATCAAATTCAATTGATCTCTATTAACGCGTAACATGTTCAATTATCTGTAGACAATACATTAATTACAATAGTACGATTCGTTATACCTATTATAATTCGGCAATTACACAACCGATTGATCAGTACTGTTGATGTTGATGTTGCCGTAGGTAAATACAGTCTGGACTTGAAATAACATTACGCAGTAGTCTATCTAAATAAACTATAATTTATCACACAGTTTAATTTTTTTTTGCGATAAATGATTTAGTTCTCTAGTATCTAAATATACTATTTATATAAAAGTGCAACTATATAATTTAAATATTTGTTTTTAAAATAACTAAAAAAATATTCCGAAGTGTAGGATTACTAAAAGATTCGAGCCAAAATTGAATCGAGAAAAGATCTCTGGTACGTGCCTTCGCAAATCGACACAGCACATCCGTCTTATTTATTTTTTTTTTTTTTTTCAACATTTTCTTATCCCTCTCTCATATATTAAATCCTCATTTTGAATTTCTATCCTTTTTCTGCTTTACATTTCACTCACAAACGAGTAAAAACATCAATAGTCATCCAAGTAATCTATTTAATTTTATTTTTTTAAATAAAAAAAAATTTGTAATTGAAAAAAAAAATAATCTTAACACAATTACTAACTAATTAAGGAATTAGCAACATGCAGTCTCTTAATGACTGCCCAAGAATAATTTATAGAAATATATTTAATGTTTTAGTTTTAACTTGCAGATAGTAATATGAAATTTTCGATCGTAAAGCACTCTCTGATGCTTCGCATCATGAGTCGTGCAATATGTACTTTATATTAATGAAAAATTTTTTTAAAAATAATCGAATTAATTTTTTTCCAAATTTATTCATTTTTGAAAAGTTATAGTTTATATTTAAAAAAAGTCTTTTTCTTTAAATTCATAATTTTTTCTTGGTTTGGTAAAAAAATTGGACAGAATTCTGAGAAATGTTTTTCATTAAGTAAGAGAAGAGAAAAAAATTTTAGCCAATTCAAAAGGGGCTTGGATCCAAAATGGTCGATTTGGCGTGAAATGCCCCATATATAATAATCTTTTATTTTATTTGAAAAAAAAACAAAGGATCGATAATCGATAAAATTTTTTGAAATGAAATTTGAAAATTATGTAGTTTTTATCATCAAAATGATAATAATATACAGTTAAAAATCTCCTTCGAAATACGCAGAAGTTTATGGTGCAAATTTCGTGCATGAATATTCAGTAATTTTTGTGTAATGTGCGTTCCTTAGCAGGCCGAATTACGGAAAATTTCCATATTTTTACCGCAAAATACTGTGATTTACTACAAATTTGCCGAAAAATAGTAAAATACCGCATTGTATTTATAGTAAAACACAGCATTGCCGTAAATTTTACGGGGAATTGCCGCAATTTTATCGTAAGTTTGCCGTCACATACGGTAATTGACCTAAACGGCCTATTTTATCGTACTTTACGGTAAAATGCCGCATTTTTCAGTAATTTATGGAATTTTTTGAATAGCGTAAATTACGGTAATTTACTGTAATTCGAATCTGCTAGGGTTGAAAAAAAATCCCTATCATTTTATAGACATGGGTTTTTTATCGAGTAATTTATTTTATTTAAAAATATTTTTTTATTCATATTATTATTTAATTTCAATTCGATGAATATTCTCTTGGATTTTCTCAAGCGTAAAAATAAAATTTTAAATACTTTGTTATTATTTTTAACGCGTGCTTTACTTTTTTTAGAATTCATTAATTAAATTTTAATAAAATTATGATAATTCAGTCCGCAGAAAAATAAAATTCCTCTCAATAATAAAATATTACAAAATTTTTAGTGTTAGTAATTTCTGAATGTGATTAAAAAAGAAAAATTTTTTTCGCGGGAAATTGAAATCTATTTAAAATTTTAAAAAACTAAAAACATTTAATTAGATAAATTCGAAACCACAAACTGTAAAAGTCATAAATTAAAGTCTCGCTTTTTCAATAATATCAAATTTAATGAATTCAATAAATTTTACAATTAAAATATAACCTGGAGTAAATTTTTCTCATGGTCGTTATCAAAAAATTAATCACAAACAAAAGTTAAATAATCCGCGTAGAATTTTAATTGGGTATAGAAAAACAGGAGTAATAAAAATATAAACTCTCGATTGGTCGTGATACGGGCGTGGGAGTTTAAATACTTGGAGATTTATTTTGCCAGCTAATGTTCTCCAGACGGTTAGTACCCATAGATTCCAGTATCGAATACAGAGGGTAGCACTGGAGTGTGTCAGGTTTTCTATAGAAATAAAGTAGAGGGGCTTCAGTCGAGACTTGGATTGGTTTTTAGATGAGGAGACTGGAGGGGTGATATAGGAGGTAAGAGGGAAGCTAACAGTGGCAGCAGCAGCAGCCCAGCAGTTGAGTCCCGTGAGTGGTCCGGGCACGCAAAAACGTATGAAACATAAATCGCGTAAGTGGTGGCACATTGTACCGGGTTGTTAAATATTATAAAACTGCCATCGAACGTCGAGAGGGTGCAGAGCGGTGCTTAGGGTGTGTGTGTGTGTTAACGAGACGCGTGAGATCATATAGACACTAAACCAACAATAATATTCTCAATCCTCAGTACAACAAATACACGAGTTCATTAACTCCATGACTTAATCTCACTCACATTCGTCTACTAAATTTCATTTAAATTTGAATATTTAAACATACATTTAAACAATCAAATATACATATATATTTATTATAAGATCAACAATAAATGGAGTTTCTTGTCCCGGTGTATTTAAAATTATAAAGTTTAAAGTGCTCGTAGAATAATATTTTTTCAAAGTGAGCCGGCGCGAGAGCTGTCACTTCGATCGCCATTTTAGCGCCGTTCGTGCTGGAGAATGCGCGGACTCGATCACGTTCTTTAAGGGACACTGGACGCTCGTGTTACTTTTTTTTATAAATAAATATTGTTTTTTTTTTATATAATATAAATAATAGTATTATTATTATTATTGTAATTAATAATAGTAATTAAATAATTTAAAAAAAGTGAGTGGTCGAGTGTTGGTTAGTGTTAGAGGATAGTTGTAGATGTAGCAGAAGACAGACGAGAAAAGGTAAAGAAAAAAGAAACAAATAAATGGTTATGTTGAGAAGGAAAGAAAGCTAAAGTGAGAGTTGCCGGCAAGTTTGAGAAAGAGAGATAAATATATAAACCAGTGTGTGTTGTTATATATATTTGTATTTATATATACATATACATATATATAATATAGATAGACGTGTATTTGTGTCGTGGGAGGCAGAGTTCGCCGTTTTCTTGTGGCTTACTAAGTTTTATATTTTTATTTATTAAACTTACGCTCCTTTATCGTTTCTCATCTTTCTCTAACTACGGTAGTTTTTTTTTTTATAAATGCTCATATATTTTTTATGTTTAACTTTTTTTAGGATTGATACTGGAGTTAAGTGATAACGTTATTTAAAGAGTGGTATTTTAAATCCATCCCACGCACGCAACTATTCATTTTATATTTTAAATATCGATATATCGATGAGCGAAAAGACCTGGAAAATAAATACGTGAGTTGGTTTTTTTTATAATTAGTGTATAAATAGTGACAAAGTGTTGGTGTGTGAACATTTGTTTTTTTTTTAAATTCAAGTAGAGATAAAAGAAAGTAACCGTGGTTAAAAGTGAAGTGAAGGGTGAATTTGCAAGCTAAAATCTGTAGTTAGGTGAAATAACTGTGCGACACAACACAGTGGATGGATTTATAAATAATATATATTTGTTTAAATAAAAATATACTCGATTTGGTTCGAGACGTGATAGTAGATACTTTAAAAATTTTTATAAAAGTCAATATACTAGGTGTCTTGGATGACGAGACGGGATCGTTGACTTTAATTGAAAGTATTTAATTAAAAGTATACCTGTGCTTGCTGGACAGACCTTTATTATTTATTTAAAATATATTTGTGGAATAAATAATATTGCAAGGTCAAGTTGCTGGATAGAGAAAGGGTTCTTTCACTCTTACTCTACTAATAATAAAAATAATAACAACAACAACAATAGTAATAATAAAAAAAAGATATAAAAAAGTGTGTGATTATCAGTGTGTGCGTGCAATACCGGTCGAGCGACTGGAAAGGGTCGCGTGTTATCGGCCACACAAAATATATATCTTATGGTAAAAGTGGTTAATCAGCTCCGTGGATAAGGGTTGTTAGGTTATTTTAGTTTTTTTTTTAAGTGTGCTAAGGGATCGAAGGCAACGGGCGCTCGAAATGATTCTGCGCGTTTAAGGGGGTGGGTGGAAAGGAGCCAACGATCGACCAAGATAAACGAGAGCTGGAGGCCGCCAGAAAAACGGTGAGTTATTTAAAAAAAAATTATTCATTATTTCTTTTCTATTCATTAGTTTTAAGTTTAAATTCATTTTAAATTATGATACTGGAATATAATCCCGAAGTTGGTAGACAATTTAAAATTTTTTAATTTTGTTTTCAATAAATTGACTACAAGAAAAAAAAATTAAAAATATGCACATGTAGGAAATTTAAAAATCTGTAAGTGCAATTTTTTTAAATATTTCTTTTTTATAATTTATCATTTTTAAAAAAGATTCAGAAATTGTTAGACGTTAGCTAACTTCAGTATTATTACTGAAATTAGCATGAGTGTGAACGTAGCAGACACGCTAATTTGAGATTTAAAATAAATAGAGTAAATAATTTAAAAATAATATTTATAAAAAATGCACTTATTAATTTTTTAATTTTTTAAATGCACATTTTTTAAAAATTTTATATTATTAATTATTTACTCTATTTATTTGAAATTCTAAATTTGTCTCTGCTACATTCTTACTCATAAATTAGCCGAGGTCTAATAATTTTTGAATTTTTTAAAAACGATACAATTAAAAAAAAAGTATTTAAAAAAATTGCACTTGAAGTTTTTTTCATTTTCTACAAGTGCATATTTTTAGTTTTTTTTTTTTTTTTTTTCAATTTAATTGATAAAAAGAAATTCAAAAATTTTGAATTGTCTGCAAACTTCAGGATCGCTATAAATTATATTTATTCACAAAAATATTAACCGTGGAATAAGTTTACGGTCTGGGTTGGCAAATATATTAACGAAAAATACCGTTTGGAAATGATAATATCCTTATACCTGGACGAGATAGTTCTACCTGGTTGTTGTTATAACATCCTTGGGGTTTTTCGTTGGCTGTATCGCCGGCATTCTTAAATCTTAAGTATATAATATGTATATGTATGTGGATATATAACTTGAGAAGAGAATGAACTTGCTCACTTTCCCTCTCCCTTGATCTTTCTGTCTTGTTTTTGATGGCTGAATAAGGTATGCGGCTGTAAAAAGGAGTTATATGGCGAGACGGCTGAAAATTTTTCGGCCAACAATGCGCCAGTTAATAAAATATATATTTAATATATTACAATGATACATTTCAATCTTAAATAATTATTTTCTACTTGCATTAGTACGTTATAGCAAATTAAAATAACTAAAAAATTATGCACACGATATGAGAATTAAATATTTTCTTATTCTTAGTGCTGGCTATTTCATTAGTTGCTCCATCTGATAAGAGAGTCGTCAAGGTCCGCTTGGAGATATAAATATATAATAAAAAATGAAAACAAAATAAAAATGAATGGAGTAGTAACGCGACCTCTGGCCGCGTGAATGTTTATTAATCCTTACTATCGTCACTACACGCAGAGTAAAAAAAACTTCTTTTAATAACCCAGCCTACACTAATCTAAACTAGCGTATCATTCTATCTAATCATATCGTTTGTTCTTTTTTATTATTCTTCATTTAATATTCTCATTTATTTTTATTTATTTATTTTTGTTTTTCGATCTCCAATGGAATTCGATTAATCGCTCGGTGAATATATATTATGTATAATATAAAATCGCGTGTTTTAAATTAAAATAATAATATAAAAGTCGGCAAATGAAATCGAGTAAGACTATTTAATTCTTTAGAGCTTTAGAGAGCTGTCTTGTGTTACGGTGGTGTTTTATATGTATATATACATACATCTATATATATATCTATTTATATGTTGGGTTATTTGCCGGCACTACGGCAATATTACGCGCGCGGCTTTCTCACAAAACGACCTTCGACAAGAGGCGGTGATTATTAATCGAGCGTTTATCCATCCGCCGGTTCGATTCAAACCTGATCGCAAATTGCCACCAATGTATACTATATAGTATATATTATAATATATAGCCAATAGTATTGAGGAGGAAAAGAAGACAGGGTACCAATACTCACTATCATCGTCACACCATTGAATAAAATGAAAAAAAAGAGTACGAGGATGCGGCGCCTTCAGGGCACGGCTGCATTTAAATATACAACTAGTCTGATGATACCAATGGATTTTATTATTTCGTATTCGTGGCTCCCGGCATTTAAGAAAAGACCGCGCCTACTACTAGTCTACACTCAATCCCCTGCAATGCACTTTTACATAAATATGTATATATATATATTTCTACCGCCCTTTATGTTATATATTCACATACAACTTTAGTCTGTGTTCTGGATGACTAACAAAAAAAACAGGATAGTTTTAACCCCTCGTTATACTTAGTCAATCGTCCGTACTCTGCTCCAAAGCAGGATAGAGGGACCAATAGACCCAACTATAACTTAAAACTTGTATATATATATATATATATATACTTAAAAAAGAAATAGAGTGAAAGAGATTCGTCATGCTTGATGATAAATTGTTAAGCTTTTCATTCTTCCACAAAACCATCTTGTCTAAACACTAATTTAAGTTATACATTTTTAAAATATTTTATTTTAGTAGGACTTGAGTTAAAATATTTTTTTTTTTGTTATTATAATTTAGCAGCATTAAATAATACTCATTATTAATTTTGACGCGTTTATGTTACGTTTTTTTTTAAATTTAAAATAATAGTTTAGCAAAGGTAAACCCAGTTAGTCGGTTCTCGTGCGACTGTAGATGTTTGTGGTTTTTCTTGTCTGACTACTGAGTCAACTTTATGTGTACATGTATGTATTTATGTACGTATATATGTTATATGTATGAGGAAATGTTTATTAATTACGTGAGAGTGTGTCGGCACGGTTTATGATCACGGTGTCCCGGACATGTTCGCTGAACTGTGAACGTCACTTTAGTAAACGGCTAAACAATTGGAATAAAAAAATTTCAAAGAATAAAAAAAACATATAAATAAATATGTGTAAAAATGTGTTTTGGTTTGACGTTTTGCTCTAGAAATAATTCAATTCAATTCAATTTACAAAGCGTTTGTTATTCTATGGGTATAAAAATATTCTATTAGCAAGGTACAATTTTTTTTTCTTTGTTTTTTTTTGGTCCCGACCGTTTGAGAAATTGAAAACAAAAAATAGTGCGTGCATGTTAAATAAAAAACAACATAAAATAATAAAATAATAGAAATAGAAAGGAAAAAACGTAAAAAGAACAACGAATCCGATTCACAGAGAAGGATTACACGAGTACCTGAAATAACAGGAGATCTAGACGGATTATCCTTGAGTATTTGTTCAAGGGAGTACGCGATGACCGGTTTTTAGTTCACACGCTTTTCATTCTACGTTATTTTATTTATCTTATTAACTAGTTTTGCTATTATATAAACCGTACTTGTTCAATAAATTCAAACTTGATGACATACCCACTCGATTTATAATCCATCTACGTTTATTTTTTACTTCTTCAGAAGAGACGGTGACACTAACGGGACATTAAATCTCATCTCGGTTACTTTTTTCTTCATTGTTTGTTTCTTAACTCCATTATATACTCGTCATAATAATTGCTATGTTTATGACTATTGCTATGGCTGCGATAATGATAATGATAATGATAATAATAGACAACAACAACAACAATAACAAAAAGGAAAATAAAATAGTAGCAGTAGCATCAGCTTCAACAGCAAGGAGTTTTCAATGAGAATAAAACCGTGAAGAAGTAAATTCTAGTGTGATGCAACGGGTAAAATGGACGAACAGTTTTTAACAGAGAAAACACATGGTGGTCGAAAGCGAATAAGGATAAAAACTTGAGAAAAAAAATATAAAATAAAAATAAAAATATCCTGGTCCTTCTCTTAAAACTATAGCGTAGCGTTGGTAGAAAACCGTGCGCGCGTCGACTGTGATGGCGAACTCATGTTAATATATATACATCCCTGAGTCCTAGATTCTTGGATTCGTATCCGTGAGAGCAGTGTAGACTGTAATATGTTGGAAGGAGATGAAACTAAGCGAGATATCTTCGCGGCAGTCCCACGGGGTCTCTGAAGAGTATGCTGTATATGACCAACCATCCTCTCTACTCCATCGGCTGATGCTGTGTCTGTCTATGTGCTTGTGTTTTTATGTATATATGTTTATATATATAATATGATGGTACAGAGCCGGGCCTTAAAGGCCTTACCTCAGAGTTGTGTGTATAGCTCAGTTGTGGTACAGCATAGACGATCCTCTTCTCAGTTTCTCAGTTCCCTTTCTCTCGATGCAGCAACAACATCTGAGTAGTATTATAGAGAGAAGTTGTTGTATACAACACAGTCCCTCGTTGATGTCGACTCCTTTTTTCTCCTTTCGCGTCTCTCGCGCCTTGTCTCCCTTTCATTCTCGCCTCGACAATGCATTTGGATTCATATAAAAGCCGTGTGGTATAATCATCATTCCTTTTTTTTCTTGCGTTTTATTATTACTTTTTTTTTTTAATCCTTCCATGGCCTTTTTTTTAATAATATCTTTGTGTTTCCTTAGACTCTTAGACCTTTATAGAGTCACGCGTGCAGACTACAATACAACAACGGATGAGACTGATATTTTTCTCGCCTATTTTGTCCTAATGTTTGTATATACGTCTTTTTGTTAACAAAGTATAAAAAAAAAAAAACTAATAATAATAGAATAATAAAATAATAAAATTCAAATTGGTTTAGTCTGAAAATAAAATAATTGTTTGTATGTATAATGTAGAGAATGAGTTAATGTGAATATTTTTTTTCGTTGATTGTTTGCTTCTTCTCTCATTCGGGCTATTGAGTTTGTCACGCTCAAAACCCCAAGCGTCCTACGAACGAATTAGTTATTTGCGAGAGTTGTGAGTAAGAGGTTTAATTCCCAAGACAAAGTTGTATAAGTGAGTAACTATGTATATATATGTATATATATATAAAATACATAGTGATAGGAGTTTTGGTTGGTGGTAGTAGTTGGTTGCAGTGAGAAATAATACAATGATAGAATGAAAGAGGAAGTGGAGTGGACAATGGTAAAGAGAAGATCAGAAAAGGATTTTAATAGGCACCAGGAAACCTATCGACTGTGTTCTCTCGAGAGAGAACAAAGAGAACGATACGGACAGATCGTGACAGAGAGAAATTATGAAAGAGTCCGGGATTGCGAGTATATAGTGAAGGTATAAGGATGAATAAGAAGAAGAACAAGGATAAGGAAAGAAGGGCCATTGCTTTGCTCAACACAAGCCCTGCATTCTCTCGAGACTTTGGTTTCACTCTTGGTCTTCTTTGTCTTATTATATATCTGCTTACCTGTCCAATCGTCTTTCTCTGATTCGCGTGTCCAAGCGTGCATACTCGTCAGTTTATTCCTGTTCGATCTTCGTCCTTGACTTTGCTTTTATTTATATTTATTTTTCTTACCCATCAAACCCTCTTTTTTTCTTTTGTTTTAATTTTTTAATTTTATTTTTAAAGTCTCAAACTCTCTTCCGTCGATTCTCTTGACATTCGTTGTCCACACACGCTCCGAATTCTGAACATACTCTCTCTCTATTTTTCTCACTTACTCTCTGTCTGGTTTTTTATATTTTTTCTGTCTCCGTTTTCACCACATACACCAACATTTGTGTGTTATATCCCAGTATCCCAACGGTCGCATTCTATCTCTTACACATTTTCTCCAGAGACTTTCTGGCCACTGGCATCTATTTCTTTATCTCTTTTCTTTCTTATTCGTATTCGTATTCGTAAACCTCTACTACTTTAGCTAACTTAAACTTTTCAGTCCCTCGAAAATTCAACGTTGCGTCCGTGCCCAGTGTTCTTGCCTCAGGCTTTCCAAACTTTCCCATCTCTCGGGTTTTAAAGACGACGAGGACGCCGACGACAACGACGAGGACCAAGGAAGAACTGTCTACAGAAACTACTACGACTTTTTGACTCTCATTCCACTAGCGCTACACTCTATATTTCCCTCTTTCCTTCCTTAACCATCACCTCATACTTCTCTACAATATTTTCTATCTCCCGACATCCCTTACAACTTACATTTTTCCTCTTTCTCAGTTAGTTGGTATTCCCTTGACTCACTTGGCTGCTGGTACCCGAGCTACCCGAGTAAAGACGCAAGAAGGATGCATTTTCGTTGTCGTCATCTTCACGCCTCGAGCCTGATGCTTCTTCTCTTCACTTTATTCTTTTCGTTCATCCTCATCTCTTATCTCTCTTCTTCCTCTTTATAGTTGATGATAATCACCAAGTGCCTCAAGCGATTAATCCTACGACAAGGTTATACTTTTCATTGTTTCCTTATTCAATCAACTATCACAGACTTTTTTCTAAATTTACGTCACGATTTATCTTCTTATTTTTTCCCTCTCTTTTTCGCTCTTCCTTGTCTTCTTCATCTTCTTTTAACAAATTAAATATAATCATCCATTTAAAATTTTTACCCCTTTATTATTCTTGCACTCATACCAATTGCGTGTCACAATTATCTTATTTTATTTCTTTTTAAACTTCTTTACAAAATTTTTTTCAAAAACTTTCGTCCATTAATTATTGAAATACACTTGAGTGTCTTCCATTTATTCAAATTCTTAAAATATATAATTATTTAAATTAAATAATGATACTTAAAAAAAAAAAAACTTAACTAAATTAAACATATAAATACTCAGACTTGATGATTAAAATTATAATTATATTACCATTAGTCATTATCATTATATAGAAATGATAAATATAAAAAAATTGCCGATGACAATCTATTGATTATTTTCTCACACTCCTTTATACTTACATTTGCCTATTCAATTTTTTATTGCTCGCCTCTTCCTTTATTCTGTTATTGCTCAGTTCATAAATAGACTTGTCTCGTGATTGTATAGTCTGACTAATCGACAGTTGTCGTTTTTTTTTTTATCTTTTTTTTCTCTCTTTTCTACGTGTCCATTTGACGATTATACTTATCATACCAGTCGATTCACTTGATGATAAATTTTCATAGTCATGATGTTCAATGCTTTAAATGAAAGTATGTAATGTATGTGTGTGTGGTGGGTATAGCTGGTTGGTAATAAACGAGCAAGAGAAATAGGAGATAAAGAGAATTTACTAAAAGAAAAAAATAATGGGCGGAGGGCGGATAATCTACCTCACCACGTCGTAATAATTTTGTGCGGTTGACTGCGCTTTGTAATAACGTTTAATACTAGATTATTGAAATTTGAATACAAAACCACCACCATTCCAACCTAACTATATCATAAAATTTGGTAACATTAATGAGTTTGTGAATATATATATTGTTAGCTGCAAATATTATATACGCTTATATTTTGTGCTATATGTATCTATACATACATTAATTTATAATATATCATTATATATAAATAGACATTTATGCATATAGTTAAAATCAATTCTAATTCTGTAGTAAATCGCATTATTTCAATGAAATAATCACGTGTTGGTTAATTAATTATTCGCGATTATTTGCATTTAATTTTCTATAATTTATATTTCAATCAACCTCGTGTAATAATTATTATTTATATTTGATATATGTTTATTATTTGCTTATATTAGTTTAGTGTAAATCTATCAGTATATACACACGGGAAAAAGGAACTATATAAATTGAGAAATGACAAGTAATATAATGATAAAGTGATCAGTAAGTACTCGTGCTAAATAGTAATTTTGTCATTTATAATTAAAACGTAAATAATTGTGATTTATTATCAATGCAGAAAAAACTAAGATTTGAATTTTAAAAATCATAATTTAAATATTAAAAATTTATGAGTTAAAATTCTCTGTATTGGCATCTAGGGTCGGGTCCTAAGTTGAAACACTAGTTTTCAAAGTTTATTTTTTTTTTGTGTACATATAGGGAGGGGGGGGGCAAAACGGGGAACCTCCAAAATTTTATAAAAGAATTTTTTTTTTTTTAATGTTTTTCATACATTTCAAATTCACTTTTGTAAATATAATTGAGCATTACTATGAAACATTTTTGTTAAACTTTTTCAAAAATCGAATGTCAGTCAAAAAATATTTATGTGAAATGTAATTTTCCTTTATGTAAATTATTTAAAAAAAATTTTTATTTAATATCCAGATTTTTTTTTTTTAACGGCAATTGAAATTTTTTTTATTTACTTTGAATATCATTAAAATAAACAGATTCAGCGTATTTGAGTCCTCAAAACAGTATTTACTTGAGTATCCTGTTTCGCCCCCCTCTCCCATATATATATTTTGTCGATTAGTCTGATCGGTTGTCTACTTTAAAATTCGTAAAAAGTGAATTCTTAATTTGATTTTAATTTGTCTTGTAAAAAAAAAAAAAAATGGTCGTACTGGGTTTGAAAAAAAGTAATGGATTAACGTGCAAAAAGCATTACTGAGTACAAAAACATCATAAGAATCATACCTTCAAAATTTGGGTCTCACTGAATTTTAAAACTGGACAGTCGTTCTAAATACCCGACGTAAATTAATTCAAGAAAAAAATCTCCCACGGTTCTTTGTTAGCTCAAGGCTCCAATTAAAAAAATATTTCTTTTTTATAGATTTTATCATTACGCAAATGTCAATAATTATTAATGGAAAAACAAAAGTTGAAATTAAAAAGAATAATATACTTCAAATTAGATATTTATTTAAGTATTTAAATAAGTATTCTAACGTCGAAGGTTATTTATAAAATTTAGAGAATCCGTGGAATTTTATTCGTTAAAAAAAAATTCAGTAGCGTCTCATTTCTTAGAATAGGATGACTTGGGTGTATTAAAAAATAAAAAGTACAGATTTAACACATATTTAGGAATTTTTAATTTATAACGGTTCTCTATAAATGTAACTTGACTCTCCTGAGTAGTGAAACAGGAAACTTGTTTAATTTCATCATCTTGAAATAATTTATAAACTCAAGCTTTTATAACAAAATTAATGCCCAGGTATTTAAAGAAATAATTATAATAGACTTTTGTTATCTATTTGTTGTCTAGTATGATTGAGCTGCCTAATTTTAAATAAAAGATGTTACTGAATGACCTTGCGTGTGGTCCACTGAGTGTATAAAGTTTATCCTAAGAATAAGAGTTGATCGTTTTTTTCTGCAGTCCTCTTAAAAATTTTTTATTCTTTGTTCTTTACTTGAAACTCGTATATTTTTTTTGTTCTCTTTTTTTCACTCTTCTTTACACTCACCTGTGAAGCGACGACTGCTTCGTGTGAGCGAGTACAGGCGAGAGCACTCTCGACCTCTTTCTTTTGCGGAGAAATTAACGCAATGTGTCACTCGAGCATAGGGGTGAGTTGAGTCACCCTTCATTTCATTTTATAATTTTTTTTTTCTTTTTTATTGCCTTACATTGTTACACTCTTTATGTTTAACTTTGAAAAAAATTTATCAAACATATTTCCACATATTACATTATCATTATATTACATTGTAGTTCATAAGATATGAGTCATTGATAAAGTAAACTTTGATAATATGCGAACAGAAAGAATAGAAAAAAAAATTAAAAGAAAGTATAAAATAAAAATAAAAGTTAAAGAGAAAAGGCTGATTTATTTTATGATTAAATAAAAGTAAATAATAATAATAAAAAAGGGGAATAGGAAGTAATAAAAAAAAAGAAAAGGTAAATTTGTTTTACCACAAAATGTTTATGTTCGATCAAAGCACTTTTTCTGCTTTCATCTCGACTTTACTTCGTTTTCACCGCGATTTCAAGGCGAATAAATAAATTACGTGGATGATCAAATAGAAGAGAATAAGAAGAAGATGGGACACAAATTGTGAGGGGTGTATGTTTAAGTATACATACATATATGTACAAATGTGAGGTTTGCATGTGAATGTTGGTACAAACATGAAAAAAAAAAAAAAAAGAGAAATAAAAGTTCGGAAGTAATGCGTGAATTTTCCTAGCGCAATTTTGTGCTTGTCACAACATAACTTGGTAAAGTTTATTGCTCTTGAAAAGAGGAAGATATAGAGTGAAAGATATGTCGGGGTAATATTGCAAAAAGATGGGAGAGAACAAGGAAACTGTTATATTAACTTTAATACAGTAAAAAACTAAGATTTATGGATTGAATTAATACGCAACGGGGGTTTATTTAATGTTAAAGTTTAGTATTATAAATATTTATTCTATTGTTCATTTCTTTTTTCTTTACCGCCGTATAAAATATTTACTTTACACTACTCCCGGTAAATTATTCATTTTTCGTAATTGATTTAAAAATTTTACTTTGGATACAAATAAAATTTACTCAGTCGATTTATTGAGTATTGAAATTTTTTAATTTTATTTTTATCCGAAAAGATAAAATAAATATTAATTCTATATCCAACCCGGGTCAAAAAATTTTATCTGATTTTAGTCTAATTGGACTGTATTTGGACTACTTGGTCTGTTATTGAACTTCTATCAAAATTTTAATCTGTTTTTGATCTATCCGGACTGGAAAATTTGATCTGATTTTACTCTAATTGGACTATTTGATCTGTTTTTGATCTTTTACAAAAATTTTAAGCTGTTTTCGACCTGTTATTTTAAAAAACTATTGCGTTACGGGCAGACCAAACTAAATTAATTCTTGAACTTTCGTTCTAAAATTTTAGTTCTGAAAATTTGCAATAACAAAACTAGATTAAATCATGGACTTATGAAATTTTTATTTATGGGCAATATTTATAAAACAAATATTAAGTTACAGAATTGATTATGTTTTGTTTACTATTTATTCAGTATCTTATGTTTGAATATGTCGGCAGTTAATGAAAGTTTGACAGCTTAATTTTTAGTTGTCTTGAATGAATATTTATAGCATTGAATAAAAGTGATAAAATAACTCTTAAAATGTTTCAAAAATTTTTCTTATTTGCCGGATAAAATCGAAAATATTTTGGCATTCGAAAACATCAAAATTCTTGTGACATCTTATTACGGAAGCGCATTAGCGTTTCAAACATTAATAAAATTAAAATAAATTTATAAATCTAGATTATTATTTATATTTTTAAAAAAGTCCTGTCTTAGATCTAGAAGCCATCAAAAACAGGCTAAAAATTATAGTAAATAAAGTCTGTTTTTGTCCTTGAAAACAATTGAACACAGACCAATAATTATAATAAAAAACTCTGTTTTTAGTCTAAACCCGATTTAAAACAGACTAAATATCATATGAAAATAAGTCTGATATAGGCCTGGATAAGGAATAGTACGGGCAAAAACGGATTAAATTCCTATATAAAATAAATACGATTTATAAATTTGAATTAAAGAAAAAATATTTGAATTTATCATTTATTTTAAAACCGATCTAATTTTTTGACCCGGGAAGCATTAATTACAAGTACGCTTAGCAACACGTCGATGCGAATCCAAAATTATAAAAATTATGATATTTTCATGACAGTGCAGTTTTAAAATTTAAGATAAATTATCCTCTTGTCGATTTACCTAGAATTTAATTTCGAGATGTAAAATTAATTACCCCGACTTGTTACTGTACTCATTACTACAGGTTTTAATTATTAATTAGAGCATAGACTGCGACCTTTACATACTCAGGTTCAACGAGATTTAGTTTTATCTCTTCCGTGGTACATAAATATGATTTCAAATACTTCTACAATAATTTTTTTTTTCAATTATTCTATTGAATAATTACTATATTAATTAAAATTAAATATATGTTCATGTATATAATTAAAAAATAATTACCATCGAATAAATAATTGCTTACACGGAGAAAAATGCAGGTCAAAATTAAATAATAATTACAATCACAATTCAAAATTTGCTCTCAAATAAAAAATTACAATCCATAAAAAAAATTACGTGATTTGTAGAAAATTAATGTTTATTTCAATTATTACTGTCTAGATTGTAATTTTTACTTATCATAATAATAATTTCAGTACAACTTCGTTAAATTTTCGTTTGGAAAAAATAAATATTTATTTATTCATATAAAAATAGTTCAATGTTACAAAAAGTAGAAATTGTTTTCAGAATTATTAAAAGTTCGTACATTTAGTTTTAATTTTTTTTTAATTTTCAAGATTACTTCTCGGACTGTAATTTTTTTTTCAAAGTCAGTAAAAATTATTTAATTTTTTTTCCGTGTAATTAATGAATATAAAATTTATATTCTTAATCACCAATATTTAATCACCATTTTTTCGTTGTGCTTTGATAAGTATTTAGTTCATCAAAAGTTATGAAACTCATGTCCGCAAGTTGAATTAGTCCTTTTGATTTGTTAATTCACAGTTAAATTCATTGCTCGGAATTAAATTACACATACACGTACGTTTTAGCAAAGTAAATGTACTCAATCAGTACAAAGTTTTACTCTAAACTCAATCAGTTGGCTTTTAACCCTTCGCAAACATTTAATTTATAGTATAGCTACTTTCTCTATTTTAGATAATAAAATTATAATTATTATTATTAATGCATAAAAATATCTCTCATTTTAACATAAATGTCAATAAAACCCATATGCTCGAGATAAGAATTATTAAATTAACCAGTATATATTTCTCAACGTCAAAGTTATATTAGCTTTTAAATATGTGAGTTAATAAACAACCATAGCTATTATTACATGTGAATAATATATGACTTGTATAAAATAAACAATAGCAAGCAATACAATGAGATATAAAATTAATAATCAACAATTAGAAAAATTAACAGCTGATAAAATATTAATAATAATAATTATTATTATTACTTACAAGAAAAAGGTTTTTTTGGTACAAGAAATTTTTACTTGCATAAAAAAATTTTTTGTACTACACAGAAAAAAAAGTTATCTTGATTCAAGAAAATATTTTGGAAAACAAACGTTTTCAGGAACCAAGTAAAGATTCTCCTGAGACAAAAGAATTTGTCTTGGTTAAAAAAAATTCTCCTTGGTCGGAGATTTCTACTTTAGGTTTCCAAAAAAATTTTCTTGAATCAAGAATATTTACCTTCAGTCCAGATTTTTTTTTCTATGTATGAATTGGAAACAACAAATTTCTCAGTGAGAATAAATTTTCTTAAAGCAAAAAAAAATTTTTTGCGCTAAGAAATTTTTTCTCGCCCCAAGAAAATTTTTGTTTATAATTAAAAATACAAAAAAATTTTTGCGCCAAGAAATTATATTTTTCTGTGTATGCATTTGTGAATGAGTGTATGTGTAACAACGGAATGCATAAAACCAGGTTCACACGCGTGCCGAGAAATGCATATTGCAGTTGCTTTAGGATCGCGTTACGCATGTCGTCGACTCACATTTCTATTTTTCTCCTTGCCCTTACTATATCTTGAACGTCTTTTATTTCATTTAATTTAATTCCTCTACTTGGCTTGTGTGTTATGTTGTATATAGTGCATTGTGCTTTGTATTGTATGAGGAATGCCGGACGCAGGTTGATTTAGGTCGTGCTTACTGTGTGTGACGTGAGTGATGAAACTAATATTTACTAAAAAATATAAAATATATATATCACTATACAGCACTCTGTAGAAATTTTTTTTTCCATGTCCATATTATAAACATTTTATTTCTCTTTTTTTTTTACGGTGTTTGTCAACATTGAAATCGTTAACTGTATCTCAGGTCTCGTTATTTTCCTTTCTATCCTAATGATTTTGTATACAACAAACTTTATGTCTGCATTCTTTTAAAAAATGTTTATACAATATACATACACTTTAGTAAACAAAAAACATGAAAAAAGAAACAAGAATATAATATGTAACTTTTTAGAAGTTGATTCTTAAGATTTATGATGTCACCTTTTGCCAAGCAGTCGTTTCCGAGTTTATCGACGCGTGTCGTTGTACTGACGAGGCGAGACACTACAGAGGTAGGTGCTGCTGCACAAATGGGGATGATCGTAAGGGTGAAAATAGTGAACAATAATATATCTATATACAAGAAATAGATGCCGTAGAAAAAAATAAGCAAGTGTGTTGTAATATAGTTTAGTATAGTATGATGTGTATATATATATATATATATATATATATATATATATATATATATATATGTTGATACCGGGTAGTTTGAAAGGATCGATCGGTCGTGGGTCGCACGTGTTGCCAAGGATTTGCTGCTTCAAGATGCCTCACTTCGCTTTTGCCTTCTCATTCTCCTCCTCCTCGTTCTTTTCCTACTTTTCCGTCTTCTCCACCCACTGTTCGCCATATACAGAGTAAGAGGGATGTTATTTCCAAGTGTATCGGGGTGTGTATCGTCGACAAGGGGCGAGGTCGCGTGGTGGATAAAAAAAACGAGGAAAAAAAAAAAGTAAAAAGATCGGGACTGATGCGGAGAAAGCCATGAGGGGCTCAGTGTTAGGGCAAAGTGGAATGCGTGTGGGAAGGGTCATAAGGGTGAAAGGAGACTCGAACGCACCAGCGAACGCGAATAACCCAACAATAGCTTTTTTTTTGCTTTAGCTATTTCTACCCTTACTTGTACCCTCTTAGAGGTGAAGGGATTTTTTTTTATTATATTTTTTTTTTTGCTGGTATCGCCGCGTAAGTGTAAACTCACGTACCGAGTTTGAATTATATTTTATACTGAATGGCGTACGAGAAATTTACTCTAAATGGCTTTTAAAAAAAAAATCATAATAATAAAGTGTTTTTTGTAAAAGTTTTTAAGAGCTGTGTAAACGTTGGATTGATATTAACGGCGGGTATTTAAGACGTTAAATTTAATTTTGTTGACAACTTGTCGTTAAGTATCACGCGTATAAGTTTGACAATTTGTAATGCTTAATCGTCTGAATGTTTTCCTTTCAAAGTCTTCCTCTATATCTACTCTACTCGGGGGTTCTTGCTCTGGGAGTTTGCTTGTGTGTTACTGTTATATTATTTTAGTATATATATAACTTTCTCAGTAATATATATATGCCTTATGTTCATGTAAGTATGTATGCACATATATATGAGAATAAGTAAACATGTATATGTCTTACCTTTATTTCAAGGTTACCCACAGAATAGGGAACTATGGAAATATGTATACATAAAGTCTGTCGTTGCTGATTCTTGGGCTAAAGTTATGCTAATCTCATGCCACCCCTTGTCCTTCAGATCGTGTTTCAGCTACTGGCTTTATATATGTGTATATATACTTATATTTCTTTTAAACTGTGTTTTACATGATCTTGCTTCACAATCAGTGTATGCCTCGTCGTAACATCCTTAACTATTTTTTATTATGCTTAATACCATAATTTTATTTACCCTTTGGTTGTTGGTTCTCTCCCTGCTAGACTACTCATTTTACAATTGAGTCTGCGGGTATAAGTAACGAGAGTCATGTTCAAACTACTGTAAATAATATTATTTTATTTTTTATTTTTAAATACAACCTTATAATTCCAGAGTTTTTTTTTTTTTTTTTTTTTTTTTTTTTTTTAGATGAATGATATTTATTGAAGTGCGGTTTAAAAATAGTCAATAAAAAACAGAGAATTTAATATTAACGGGTGTTTATCAAGTTAGATGAAATTATCGAATTGTTATTATTAAATTACGGGCAAGTAAATCGAAATCCAATGACGGTAATTCACTATCGAAAATTGATGAAATTTTATTTTAAAACGATTTTAAATTTATTTTATAATTTGATTATTTTATATTACACAGAAAAAAAGGATTTCTTGGCGTAAAAAATTTTTACTCACCCCAAGAAAAATTTTATTTATTTTAAGAAATTTTTTGCATTATGAATTGAAAACGAAAATTTTTTAAGGGAGAGAAAAAATTTCTTGTCAACAAAATTTTTTTTTTTTTCATTTCAAAATACAAAATTTTTCTTGCGCCAAAAAAACACCTTTTTTTCTGTGTAAGTTTTGTATGCAAGGATTAGTTTTTTTCGTGTATGTTATTATAATCTCATTTTTTTACATACATGCGACATAAAATTTTTTAATTATCAGTAATTATTATTTATGCACTCACTGTAATTAATTTTTAAATGAAAATTACAATTTTTTTCTATTGTTATTATTGTTGAAAAAAAAAAAAGAATCCGTCGTACTGGAAATAATATTCTGAAAAATAAAAAACGAAACAAGTAAAAAGGTTAATAGACATCGATAAGAATAAGATGGGGAAAAAAAAGAAATGGGAAAAATTTTTAGTGAAGCTGTTCTCATATAAAATTCTCAAGAGGCTTCCGCTCAATTACTGACTTCTTGAATCCATAGCAGTATAATATTGGAAAAAATTTTCAATAGACTGACATTTTGCCTTTATTGTTAAGTGAGAATATTATTATTTGAAATAGAGACAGATGGAATACTTGAATATATATAAAACGAAGATGATGAACAAGACGAAGATGACTACGTCGACGACGACGACGATGTTACTGTTCCCTTGCGACAAGTGGGATAATAGAGTCATTGAGATTTTGAGCACGCGGCGGCGCGACACTCGGGTAATACGACGAGTCTGGTCGTGTTTCATTGACGAACGTTGTATGAATCGAAAGAACGTGGTAACTATAGTTATATGCGCGCGCTTCCGCTCTTTGGGTCGGGTCGAGACTATATTTCCTGGCTATTCTACTCTTTTGCTACGATATAATACTCGTCTCTTTCTATCCTTGTCTTCGATCCCCCGACACTTATATTACACACTGCTAAGCTTCTATTCTATTCCATGTTACATTACTTCTACATCTTAAATTCACACACACTCGTACCCTGATATGACTGCTGTGTTGGGAGTGAATAAGATTCTTCAGAATTACACCAACCAATTGAATATTCCCCCCCTCGTGATATCTATCCTCAGGGATTAAATTTCCGCTTTATCGTCAAATTTGTTTTATTTACCGGTGATTTATTATGGTATAAGTAAACATATCTGCAATATATATTTTTTATATACTCCAGATAAATTTATTTCATTCATTATGAGCAATAAATTTAGTTTTTTTATTAATTTATTATAAATATAAATTTTTTGTCATTTTTCGTATGATTTAAAATTTTTTAAAATTAATGTGAGATTTTTGTACAACCGAGTATATGTTGATTATTTTCACTAATTAAGTATAAAAATTTTAATGAAAAAAAAAAAATATTTTTTTAAATTTTATATCTGTCATTAACTTTTAGGGGAAGAGGGGGGGGGGTACCCCTAAAAGTTTATATTTTAAATGGTTTTTGAAAATTCCAAAATTACTTTTGTAAATATAAAGGAGCGTTATTTTGAATTTTTTTTTTGTTAAATTTTTTCAAAAATCAATTATCAGTTGAAAAATATTAATGATTTTTATTTTATGATAAAAACCATTAAAAATTTTTTTTTCTTCTTTTGAATCCAATAATCATTCAAAACCTAATTATTCTTTATGTAAATTACTTGCAAAAAAGTTTAACTTAATCATATTCATTTAAAATCCAGAAATTTTTTAGGGGGTACCCCATTTTGCCCGCAAAAATGAAAAAATTTTTTTAACGGTAACTGAAAATTTTTTCTATTTATTTTGAACATCATTAAAAAAAAAGATTTAGTGTATTTGAGATCTTGAAAACTTGGTATTTCCTTAATTACCCCGCTTGTGCCCCTCCCTCCCCTATCAGTTAATTGTTAATTTAAATTTATGAATGAAATTCTAAAATTTCTAATGACGTAAAAATAAATAAATCTCATTAAAATAAACAAGAATAATAATTTAATTAGTTTCGTCGCTTATCGGAATTCCACGACCAATTAAGATATTTTGATGTCTCTCATTGATAAGAAATCTCAAAAATAAATTCAATGTTAATTATCATTATCACTAATTAAATGATAAAAAAAAAATATTCATATTATTTATATTGATAATGACAATTAATAATTTAATATAAATAAATAAACAAATAATTACGTAATTTATTACATCAATGCATTGAATTCTTTACCACTAACAGCTTTTATGTACATCAGTACAAATTAAAAGGTCGTTATTGGTAAAGAACTTGACAATTTGCGTGCAAGGTGTTCCAATAATAATATATTACAGTAATTTGGGTCACTAATTTAAATATATATTATTTTAAAATAGCCAGAGATAATAAATTTTATTAAAATGTCATTTAGTAATTACAAAAAGTGTTACATTAATTACTAAATATCATTATTATTTTTATTTTAAAATAGAGTGAAATTAATTTATCGAGTTACTGAAAATTTACTCATCAATTATTAAACATACATTTAATTAATTATATGCAATTACAAATAATTCGACGCGATAATTAATGAATGTTGGTACAAATAATGATTAAATTAAATTCTTAAATAAATTATTAGCATAAAAATTAATTTATTAATTAAAATAACGATACTTTAATTAAAAAATTAATTTTTATAATTAGTTTCGTTTCGCGGATAGTAATTAAATAAAAACGAGGCTGTCTTTTGTCTATCATTAGTCAATATCAGAACGAATTTGTCTGAAAACTAGTCTAGTTACTTTTCAATATTACGGTATAATCGTCGAAGACTATTGAGATGTCCCTCAGAGTATAGTTGGACATTGAATCGGATTCTCATCGATCGCTCTTGTCCATCTCTCGACAACTCGGTTATGGAGTCGCGGTGTAAAAACCCGTC
Organism: Microplitis demolitor; assembly: GCF_026212275.2. Classification (NCBI taxonomy): domain Eukaryota; kingdom Metazoa; phylum Arthropoda; class Insecta; order Hymenoptera; family Braconidae; genus Microplitis; species Microplitis demolitor. The sequence continues at coordinate 6,544,618 of NC_068547.1, read as the reverse complement.
AGGTACATACATATGTAAGTAGTGAGTGAGTGAGTGAGTGAGTGAGTGAGTGAGTCAGAATATCCGTATATGTATTTTGTATTCTCGATAACGTAGAACATATATAACCGGTACGTGTAGTGTGTACATATAAATGGATGTAAGAGTAAAGAAATAAAGAGGAGAGACAAGAGGAAACACCCTACCCGAGAATGAATAAGCGAGACAGTGAGACTGCGAGACGCCGATGGTAGATGAGAATGTAAAGATATCAAGGTATTGAGGTAGTGTATAGTTTTATATGTAGAGAAGATGAAGGAGTAGAAATAAAAGAACATGAAGAAGACCCCCGGGTATAAAAGTGTATGCGTGTATTTGAATTGAATCGATTTAAGCGTCGAAGCGAATATGCCGCCGTTGCCGAGATATTTTTTCCTGTACCACGGAAGGCAGGCAAGCTGGCAGCTGCTGAATTATTGCCACCGTCGTGCGAATACGATCGCTGTCGTTGGCCTGTTTGGTCTCTACTCACACTCTGGTTACCCAGAGTAAAGTCGATGGCATTCCCGACCAACGAATAATGCTCGACACTATCGATCACACCATTTGGGTGTATAAGTCCCCGAAGATTCATCTGCCAGTTTAAAATGGATTAAAGAAATATTTTCACGTTAAAATAACATAAATATTGTGTCTATGTGTCTGTTGTTCTCTTCTATCACTTCTATCACTATTCACATCGATTTTCAATTTTATCTTTTATCCGTACAATGTTTTTGTTATCGTTGAATTAATTTTATATTTTTTCATTATTTAAATTTTCATTGTTTACATATTTTTGTTGATTGATCGTCGAAACAAAAATTAAATTTATTTTTAAACTTTACCAGAGTAGAAAAAAATAAAAATACATTTTTTTTGTGCACTTTATCTTTCGAGTATATGTATCATACATATAATGGACATGTGTTATTTTTAACATCACCACGTCGACGAAAACATCGCGGGGGAAGTGCAACAAAAAAAAAAAATGTGCGATATTCAGAGGCGTGGAAAATTCATGCGAACAGTCGAACCAAGTTAAAATAGACTCAAGAAGTATTTTATGGTACATCTTGACTCAACAATCTTTACTTTCGAAGGCCTTCACTTTACACATGTGTATATGAAGAGAAAAGTGCGTATACATGTAAATATGTATGTAGTTTGCGTAAGAATGAGTATCGAAAAGAAAGGTATGGGAGAAAGAAGAAAGAAAATAAGTAAAGACGCAAGTTGCAAGCAAATGAAAAAGTAAAAAAGTAAACTTCTATACCCATACTTGGAAGAATGTCGAGGTACTCCTACGTGACGCGTATAAAGAATAGTAAAAAAAAAAAAATTAATATATTTTGTTGTGTCTGTAGTCATTGGAGTTGTAGTGGTTAAAAATTCACGGAATCAACAACTTGATATTACGAACCATTAATGAATTTTAAAAGTCCAAGGACGCTAATTTAAATTCGATACCGTCTACCGATGACACAGCGAAAGTTATAAATATTTTAAAAATGCAGTAAACAAAAAACATTTTAATTATTTATGCTAATAATATGATAATTGATTTTTTTTTATTTATTAAACTGACTAAATTAATATCAGCAGTATATATATAAATGAAAAAAATCAAATCATCACTTTAATATATCATCAGAGCGCTTTGTTTTCATTTTTAAAAACCTCTTATTTTTATCTTTCATTATATTATTACACTCCTTTCTCTTTTAACAACCGGTTTTTTATTTTCATTTTTTTTAAACGTTTTTTTTTTTTATTATCTCCCGTAGAGTCGTAAAGTTTATGACGATCTTTAGATCTCAGCGCAAATTATCGGGCTTCAAAATCACATTATATCTAGAGTAGTAGAACAGAAGCCTACACTATTACTATTATACGATGTAATATCATTTATAGTAATCTATATATGTGTAGTGGAGTTTAGTCTGACTCTAGCTAGATGTAGAGAAAGGCTTTTGGCTTGGGAAGACATGAAGAGGATCAGAGATTGTTTAAAGTGATGTCGAAGAAAAAGGACAGGAACGATAGAGGCTTGTTGTGAAAGATCTTGAGACGAAGCCATACCAACAATATCTTCTTCTTCTTCCTCTTTCTTAGTCTCTCCCTCTGCTCATTCTCTTTGCTGATGTACTTTGACAGACTTCTTGAGGGTAATCGCAAGTTCCTGAATTGTCGTGGCCAAGGAAACCCATCGCTGTTACGACAATAATTATAGGCTTGTCGACATTCCAACCGTCGGCAGTTCCGGTTTCCGTTTTGCCGAATTCACTCTTATCTTCTCTACACTGTAAAAAGAGCGGTGTTAAACATGGACTTTTTTAAACTCTGCTAATATCATTTACTAACAAGTATAGTTATCGAGTAAATAAAAATATTCACAAAGTTAAATATTTTAACACCGGTAAAGAAAATCTTCATCGGTGGCGGCGTTACACAGTTAGAAATTTTGTGTATTTGTGTTAAAAAATTATTTGGTTAAATTTTTTGTGTTGATTTTTAACACAAATCTGTTAATTCAACACAAACCGTTGGTGTTATTTTACTTTAACAGATTTTTTATGTTAAATGATTAGAAAATCTAGAATGTAACACATTTCGTGTGTTATTCGAAAATTGATACAAAATTTGTGTTGTTTGACTAAACATTCCCGTGCAAGTCTTCATTACTATAATCAAGCGAATCATTGTAGCAGCATTGTCTGCAGGGAAATTTGGATTATAATTTATTTACAATTAAATATATACATTTTACAATTAAATTTAGATAACTTTCATATATTTTTGAACCGGTTAAATTGTTCGCTAAATTGACATAAGTTCTACTAAGGGTAGATCAGTATACTTGATTTGGTTAGGTTATGTGATTATGTTTATTAGTTGATTTTAACACGAAAAATGTGTTAAATTTACACAAATGTTCTGTTAAATGTACACAAATTTTTTGACAAAAGTACAGATTTTATGTGTTCAATTTTATTCAACATAAAATTTGTGTTGAAGATCAACACAAACGCAATGTCTTGAATAACACAAAAATTTGTGTAGACCGTTTGCAACACACGATTTGTGTTGAATTTAACACAAAATTCCTAACTGTGTACTTTAACGCCGTGTAATTTTTTTTAACACCGGTACAGAATATTTACACCGGTGGCGACGTTATTTTCACACCGCTTTCAGTGTTGAAATTTAACACCGCCGATTTTAACACCTACACCGTTTGGACTTACTTCGGTGATTTTTTACAGCGTATATTTATAGATCAAGTTTATCATTTCGCGGATTGTAAATAAAATATATAGTTTATTGCTTCTTTATTAAAGTCGTAGCAATAAAAATATAAAATCACCCAACATATTTATAATAAACAAGTTTATAAGCATAAACTTTTTCAATTTATATATTTATTTAGTTAGTTATAGATATTCTTTAGTATCGGTATTTATTTAAATTACTTTATAAACTTTTAGCTAGAGACCATAGACCAGAGAAATATATTTATTGTATAATGTAAATTTATATTACATAGTTTAAGTAAAGTCAACCGAGTAAACACAGAGTAACGAAAATTAACGTCGTGAAATTTAGCTGTTCAATGTGATATCAAATATTTGTTGAGTTAAATGTACCCAGTCGTTCGTCAGAGCTCCACTTTTACTTTGAAAACTCACGTAGTACTTTGGACACAACTTGTCTCAATGCTTTGGAATGCAATGACATCACATGCGGGAACTTTATCATAAACTATATAATAATACACCAGTTTACTTTTTATAATATTAAATTAAACAATAAAAAAATTAACATTTATTTAAAAAGAAGACAAAAAAAATAAAGTTCAGGATAAATTTATTTTTTGACGTTCGTAATTTTTATCATTATTATTCGTGTCGTCGTTTCATCATTTTATTCTCATTACATGAAATAAGAGGAAATGAGTGCCGTCACTCACCGATTACTCGATCTCGGTCTGGTCGCAATGACGTCGACGTCGACGACTTCAACAAGCAAGTCAAGTCCATCATCTACTCTGTACTCTGTAGATTTCCAACTGGTCCTGGAACCTGGAACCATAGAGGAAGAGAAAAAGGAAGAGCAAGATATACTACATACTGTACTATACTACCAAGTCTACGTGAATTGAATAATTTAATGTTGTGTTAAAGTTACTTGGATTCAGTAATTTTTATTTATTTTCATTTGTACGTTTGTTCATTGGTCGGTTTATTCGTTTCTTTGGTTGTTGGATCTGTAACACATACAAGTAAAGTTCTTTGGCCCGCAGCCGAGGCGGCTGAACTACTTGGACGTGATGTGGAGGATACGATGGACAGAATGTAAGTAAGTAAACTAAAGGAGTATAAAGTATAGAAAGATATATGTATAGGGAGATAAAGAAATATATATATATATATATATATATATATATATATATATATATATATATATATATATATATATATATATATATATATATATATATAGTAGAAGCCAGAGCAATGACAACGAAGAATACGAGTTCGCCTTGCCGCAGCCTTGCAAGACTGGCCAACGACCGTTTTATATACATCTACACATATATGTTTCCTCTTTGTCTCTTGTCCAAACATATACGTGCTGGTATGAACTTAGACTTGGGACATACACACCATCTTATTTTTTACCCTTTTTTTTTTTTATTTAATTTTATTGTCTCCCTTTATTTTATTTTTTAAAACCCTTCTTATTCCGCCAGTATGCGTCCTTTCTCCATGAAGAATCTCTCTCACATTCTCGTGATCCTCGCAAGGACTCCAAAGGACTCTCCGATCACTGGAATTCCTACAGAACCCAAAGACAGAGCTAAGAATTAAAGACAAGTTTAAAGAAAGAAATAACTATTCTCTAATACTTGTCAGATGCTTTATACAAAACAAGAGCTGGAAAGTTAATGATGTGACTTTGTACCTCTACTCCTCGCTAAGGATATATAGATATGATAGAAATCAGAGAACCAAAGTTATATATAGAAACCCCTCATAAAATTACGAGGCTAAGTCTTAAAACTTAAAGATACTCCGCATTCTTATATTCTTTATAAACTTTTAGCTTTTATCTTTTTTTATTCCTCATACTTTACTTTGTCAGTGTATGTACAATACTAAACTTTCAGATAAAGTAAAAAAGAAGGCTAGTTAAATGAGCATGTAAATAGCTATACCATACTGCTGTACTATTTTCAACAAAGTTCAAAAGACATTTTTTTATCATTTTTCGTCTGTATACGAATAACATAATAATGGTGCACGTGTATCAACGAAATCGTTATCTAGCGGATCGATTTCTCTGCTATGCTGTCGTTTCATTTGTTTTAACTGACTGTGTATATATGTTTGCCTAGAGTATATATATCTACATATTTATATACATACATACATATATACAAGTACTATGAGTAAAGGCCAGATCAGTGGTTACAGAAGAATGACTCGGTTCGAATTCGGTCGAGCGGAATCAAACAGCTCATATATATATATATATATATATATATATATATATATACATATCGTAACAATGCAGTAGTTTAGAGTAAAGGGTGCATCGTTGCGTTTGAAACTGTATAGGAGTATTCACTTTACTCATAGATATATATGTATAAATATTACTGTAGATGTATAAATATATATGTATAGTAGAAGGCGTGAGTCTGTTTCCGTATCGCGTCCCATCCTATCTAACGTACCGACATCGAACGGATGTCGTGATAACACGTTTCAGAGAATGTGGACATCATGAACAATGAACCAAGCGTAGTCAAGTTGAGTCGACGTTCCTGTTGTTGCTCCGTTGCGGTGGTTGATAGTATTGGTGATTCTTGGCGATGGTAGCACTGGTAGTAGAGCCAGTAAAAGGGGACCAGTTTAAGTTCTCACTCTCACTCTCTTTACTTTATTTTACTCTTAGCTTCTGTCCTTTTTACTCTTTTACTGACACACATATATAATATATTAAACCATCCCTAGAATAAATCTTATTCGGGTACAACTAACACGTCAAGTACGATTGTACCGTACGATAGTGATTATTTTTAAAAATATGATCGACGGTTTGTCTAATGAAGCAGTCCATCATTCAGTTTAATCAGCTCGCGATATACACGCGCAACACTTTCAAATAATATATACATTTAATTCGCGTCACTGTGAGATACTAATCACGTTATCTTATGCCGAGTCAATGTACCCGAGAATGTAATTATAAAGAGATACATTTATAATGAAAGTACTCTGATGTTTCATAGATACATACATATATGTATATTATTTTATTTATTATTATTATTATTTTTATGATTATTATCATCATTTATTTATTTATTAAATTTTTTCATGCAACTAGAGTGTACTTATCATGTTGAAAAAAAAGTTTATCTTCAAGGTGTGTTATTAAAAATAAATGAGATATATATTTTTTTTATGTTCGTTTAATAATTTTATGTGCATTTATTATTATTATTAAACTTATATTTTAGTGTTGTATTTATTTATTTGTTGGTTTGAATTTCTTGAGAGTAAAATATGAAGATTTTCAAGTGTAAAGTCTCGCGATAATGATGTACTGTCGAACTGAATGTTTTCAAATGTTGTACCTCATTCTACAGATAACTTTTGTTGTCGTCTTAGTTTTGTTTACTGCTTCGCTGCCGTTCGTATTATTATTATTATTATCGCTGGTACTGCAACTGCTTTTGGGTTGTCTTGTCGTTTTCTGACAGTAAGTACAAACCCCTCAGCAGCACCCACTTGCTACTGTGACACTTGAGTGAATCTAGCATCCCCTTACACCCTTCGCTACCCCTCATCATTATTCCTCAAACTCAATATTTTCTTCAGTATTATGCTTAAAAATATCGCGTTTCTCGCTGAGGATGACAGTAAAGAACACATATTTTGCTCTCTCATGTCATACGACACTCCAGAACTCTATTCTTCATTCGTACCTGTACATACATATATATGTATTCTTGCAGTATATACAGATACAAATACAAGGAAAATCTCAACTGCTGAGCTTCCTCCCCGTTAGATAGTAAACCTTAATACATGCCTCAATGCGTTACGTGGATTTTCGAAACACTCTTCCTGTTTATAGTAGGTACATTCTAGGATATACTATCGAGCCTTTCTCCTTGTATGTACTCTCTATCTATATATAGTACTCCTGCTTATTTACTTACTTTACATTACTTACTTATCGTCATCGTCTTGGTTGATGCGTATTAAGGATTAGAAACTCGATCAACCGTACCTTGTTATTGAATAATATCCTCTACTCCTATGTACCTTAAATTTTAGCTTTCAATCAACTTGGATAAATATTCAAGATAATCCTTTTACTCAGTGTTATCTAATTTTTACATATTTTTAGTAATTTTAAATTTTAAATTACTAAAAAAAAAAAAAAGGATTTAAATAATTTCTTGATTTATGGAAAGAAATTTTTTACGAAATCTATTATTCAAATTTAAGGTATGCTGATTATTTATAAGACGAGAGAATAAGGATAACTTTGTATAAAATAATATTTTACATTGCGTTGCATTATTTTCCATATTTTTTCTCTTGTTTTATGATGTAGTAAGGAATTTTTTTATGCTTTTTATTGACGTTAAATTGATACGGTAGGAATATAAAGAAAATATTAATAATAATAATAATAGTAAATGATGAACAGAGGAGTTTATTTGAATTCTGTAATACATCACTGTTATCTAAAATATGTAAGTAGAACGGAGAAACAAAGTAATACGTGGATCACACGGGTGAAGTCTATAGACGTCAAGAAAGCGCGACGGTAGCTCGCTGTCAGCCAGTTTCTTTCACACGTCGAAAGAATTCTTGCTCGCAAAATATCACGTTACTTACGTCCGATGGATGTAATCAATCTTAAGATTAATCTTTTTCTCGCAACGCACTGACAAGATTTAAAGCCCGCACGCGTCTTTACTATTTTTTATCACTCCCCAAACATACATTACGCAACTAGAAAATATTACACTGTAAAAAAGTTTTTGAATCCGGTGTAGTTTAAATGTTTCGGTGTAAAAATTTTCGTGTAAAAATTACAACAAATTCGGTGTTACATTTAGGCGGTAGAAGTTTAAAATTCTTATGCCGCCAAAAGTGTAAAAGAATCAGAAAATACCGTAGTGTCTCGCGCCAATAGTTCTAATACGTTCTAATATAATTAATGATAATTTTGCGTTAAGAAAATTAATCATAAAATAATTAAATATTCAAAATACTATTTAATATTTAAATAAAATTAACTTTTCAGCACCTATGCTATGAGTTTTTTTCTCACACTTAACTTGAAATATTTTTTTCTAAGTAATTACAAATAGAATGACCTCGTGAAATTTTTTCTGTCTTCGTAAAATTTCATGCATTTTATGATTTTAAAATTTTTAAATTTTTTCGAACAATAAATACTTTAAAAGATTTATTCAAAAGAGCCATTAGACTTTTTCTCATCACGCAAGTAAAAATTAATACGGTTCGGCTCAGTTCGGACATTTCCGAATCTTTTCGGAAATCACCGCCATTTTCTGCAGCCGTTACACCTATCATTACATACAAAATTAAAAAATAGAAAACAAGTATATTATAGAAAATTCAAAATAAAACCAAGCGAAATATTCAAATAAATTACAATTACGTCATTACTGGAAAAGTGCATAATATTTTTGTTTTATTTAACTTGAAATTTATGATGCGCCGAAGTTTGAGACTTTTTCTCATTACGCGGGTGCTGAAGGGATAATGAAGTTATTGATTAAGTAGTTGAAAATATTCAATGATCGTTGCTCATCAATCAAAATTACGAGTAACACGGAGTGGTGTAAAAAAGTAGACTACACCGTGTTAAAATTACACGGACAGAAAATTTACACTGAGATAATTTTGTACCGTTTTTTCACACTACATAGCCGTGTAAAGTTCTCCGGGACCATTTTTACACCGAAATTTTTTACACTGTAATAACATTCAAATTAAAAAACAACAACATCATTTAAATGTGTAAAAAAATTATTTAAAATTAAATAAACTAATATTTTTCAAACTAATGAGAAAAAAAAACAAACTAAAAGTTAAATACAGTACGTGTGCAATTTAAATTAAAGTAATCCAAAGGGAAATTGAGAGAATGTATAGTTCTGTGAGTGTAATATCACGTTTCTCAGCGAGTCTGTCACGCGACACCGTTGATCGTCTACAATAGGAGAGAGAGCTAGAGCTTCAGAGCAAGTAAAACTATCATGCCCATACCATTCCATTCCATACCATAATACAATTTAGCTTGATGTTGAGTTCTCATATGACGGCAGTATAGACGAGAAAAATAAAACCTACTCGTCCAGTCGACTTTAAGATTATTACAGTTAATGTACATTACATTGTAAATAAAAGACTCACAAAGACGTAAATCCTCGTCTACTTCTTTTTTATTTTCAAGACGAGATTTAATTCGGCAAGCTTCAGAACACAGTAGTACTATTCGCATTTAGTCTTACTCCATTTTATATTCAATTCAATGGGTATATTAATAATAATTTTTTTTTTTTGCTCAAAGAATACTCAATGGACTAGACCAGTGTTAGCAGACTGAGTCATTCTTATATTCATTTTTTACTTACTCATAGTCATTGTTACGGCTGAGTGAATGCCAATAATCTGACGGTTTCTGTGTGATGTCTTGCGAGATCATTAAATGGCCTTTTATTTATTTTTTTTTTTTTTTTTTTTTCAAATCTTGTGTATTATATTGTTATTTCATTATACATCATACATGTGAATGTTGTATTATAGTCAATAGAAATTTCGTCATGTGATTTTTTAGTTGATTGATACTCAAAGACTTCCGTTGCGTGTTAAAATGCCTCGTGCGTGGAAGAAAATAATGACAAAGGATAAAAAGTAATTCGGAGTAAGGTTCGTGAGAATCTCTTGCCGATTAAAATTATCGATAGTCTTTGTGATTAATGCGTTTTGTTTGGCTCAATATAGAAATATATACATATATGTTGTTTGAGTAACTTACAACAATATATATCGCATAATATAAACGAATATATGTGAATGTGTTTGATAGCACGGAAATGGAATGCAGTGAGTGACACGACAGAATTTTAAATACTTGGGTTATTTATTTAAATACTGTCGCTTTAATCTGACAGGTAATTAATGTAATATAGTATTACTTGGTGACTTTGTTTAAGTGCATATGAATATATATTACTTTTATGATTATGAATAAGATCGATACATTTAATTATTGAACCACTTTAACTTACTTTTTATGGTATATTAATTTTTAATTTTATTGGAGTATATTATATACACCAATTATATAAGATTCCAATAATTGGAAATTAAAAGACGTCCAATTAATTTTTACTACTTTTTCTTCTTAGAAAATAGTGATTTATTAAAATCTATACTGTAGAAAATCAGAAGTGAATATATGCAGAGAAATTTTTAGTAAAAATTACCCGAAAATATGATAAGAGGACGTGGAAAATATATAAATTTTTCCCATGCACATTGTACAGTATACTACTCGATAGCATGTAAATGAAGTGCAATTTCTACTAACAGCATGGTAAAAATTTAGTTACTGGCTAGATGTCCTTACAGTCCCAAATTTTCTGAGTAATTTTTACTTAAAAATTCTCTGTGTGTACAGATTTTAATTCACTCCGTCATTCAGAGTTCCACAGTCTAAAGAAATGTGAATAGGGATTTTTTCATGGGTGTAGTGATTTCGGACTGACGTGGATTTTATTTCAATTCATATTCACGCCGATCCGGAGTTTTAATACTTAAATAAATTTATATTTAATAGAAACAGCTACCAATTAGAAATATAATTATTTCAGTAAATAATTTATTCAGATATTAATAATTTAGGTCCACAAAAAAAGTGGTATGTGCTGGGTGATCAACAAAGATTTTCCGACGTATTCTTTACCGTTGAATACGAGTCTGAAGCCAAAACCGATAAAATCTGCGATCTAATCATTTTTTATTAATAATTATAATTAAACATAAAATATTATGTTTTTAATTTATAAAATGTTTTAGTAACTCACTAAATTATAATTTCATATATATAATATATAGTAAAAACATTAAATTATTGAATAGCTATAGTGACATAGTTTTTATGGAATATTCGATGTTTCGGTACAATATGAAATTTTACCTCGTGGTGTGGTTGATGTAAAGTCGTATGACAATTTGTGACTCAGTGTAATAATATTTGTCAAAGTGTTATTATCAGCTGCTTATAATTTTTAAAAATCATTTCGCGTGAATATATGGAAAGAGAGCTTATAATTATTTCCATACTCAATATAAATGTCAAAATATCAAAGACCTAAGCTCACTATGCATTAGTAATTTTTTTTTATAATTAATATTTTCCAAAACTCTCCTTCGAATTGAAATTCACTCCGAGGGAATTAAATCAATTGAATCATCCACTCCGTGTTCACTCCGGATTATCTCCACAAACTTTTTACAGTGTATTAAATTTTTAAACTTTTTTTCTCTTTAAAATAAATTTTAGTGCGGTATTAATGGTCATTAGTGACATTACGTGGGTTAATATTGATAGTCACTATTAAAGAGCATCATTTGAAGATAATGATGATTTATCTGGTCAATTAGTACCCACAAACCAAACCTGTGTTATCTCAACAATAGTGCCCAGTATTGAATAGAGCTCGACAGTTTCTTGGTCTACCCGTCATTGGGTTTAAATTGAGTATAGTAGATTTCATCGGATCTGTAGATATCCACTCATGATAATTCCCACTTACTAACTGACGGTAGTTGTCGTCGTTAAAGTCGTTGTTAAAACCCAGTGTAAAAATAAAATCAATTGTTACATTGGTTACTCACAAACAAACAAAACAAACAAGACATCTCATGAAAGCGTTAAAGGTCAACAGTGATAAAGTTAAACGATTAACTCAATCTCTCCATCACAATCACATTCACGTTCACATAAATACAAGTACAAGTATACATACCATTGAATCGGTTTTTTTTTGGACTGAGAACTAGTATGTATTATATCTAGCGATCGCTATTGTACATCTCGTCGATACAGTTAAACTATATACCTGAATATGCTACTGACTCTGTTATGCGATACTGAGCTTGCTGGATCAGATCGAAAAGCAATTAATCACAATTAGCCAAGAGTTGACAGCGAGGACGTATTGTACGATACATTTTAACATTTGATTTGCATATAGTATGCCACTGTTGCGCGAAACCAACCACATATATATATAAATATATGTCTATATGTATGTATATGTATATAAAGTGCAGTGAAGAGACGCAAGAAGAGAAGGCTGAAAGGGATTAACCGTTATTGCGAAGCTCATATACTCTCTATATATGTATGTATATCTATATACATGCTTCAATAGATGAATATATATGTATATGTATAGAAGTATCTCTTAGGTAGATATTAAGCTGACGAATAACTGTATACACACGAGGAATATACGTATAATCCGTTGATTAGACTATAGACATCAGAGAAATGACACTGTGCGCGCCCTCTTTGAACAATTACTGTTGGGGATTGTCTGACACTTATGGCGACGGTGATGTAGTGCTCGTAACAACTCTGACAAACCGTTTCAACGTTACCAGTTTCACCTACTTGAGCTCACATACTCTCATATTAATCAAAATAAATCTGTGCGATAATATAAAATGATATATATGCATATCTATGTGTGTATATTTTTTAAAAAGGACGAAAGAAGAAAGGATGATCTGAAAATATATGAATGCAAATCCTGGACAAATCCTCTTGGAACATATCACAACCATTTCCTTGCTCTGTTTTCCTGCAATCGTTTCAAACCTCAGTCTCAGTATAAGTCTCTCCTCTCTTCTCTTCTCTTCTGTTTTGTTCTCTACTCTCGGCACATATTATACAGTAATATAAAGAGATGAGAAAGAGAGATAGAGTGAGAGAGAGGAGAGTTGGCTCTCGAGACTTTAACAACTCAGACTCAGAAAGCGGTTGTGATCATGCGCAGGAGTCTTAAACTCCTCCATGGAGCCATTACATCACAGGTAATTCGATAAGCTCACTCGGCAATAGTTGTTGAGGTATAACTACCTTCAAAGGATGACTCTATAACAAGGACCGTTGATGGTGAAGTAGAAGGGCGTTTCCCACAGCCAGAGTTGGAATAAATCCAATCTAAACGATCTCAAAGCTTTCAACGTCAATCCGATTATTATTATTATTATTATTACTATTATTATTATTACCGTGTTGATTATGATTATCGTTATTAATATTAGTATAATAGCCCCCATTCGTAGGTTTTATTGTTAACGTTGAGTAACAATTGCAGCATACGTATTTTTCTCTTCTCATTTTATTTTTTTTTTTGCTTCACTTGTCTTGTATTATAGCCCCTCGAAAATGTACGATTACAGTGGTAGTTAAAGCCTCTATATCTCCATTAGTGTTGGATCGTTAACGTGAGAGGAGCGCAAAACAGCAGCAGTAGCATTTAGCTCGTTGTTGGTGCCGGTGAATTCCTAGAAAACAAAAAGTTGTAAACTAGAGTTGCTGCAAGCGTAAATGTGTGGGCTTTTAGAGTTAGTTTCATCGTTCTACGTCTACTTCATGTCTTGTTTTGTAATTAATTTCCGACAATAATTAATTTTAAAGTACAAGTCAAGTGGGTGTCTGTCTAAGTATGTGTGCCGGTTTATATGTCACTGAGTCTTACTATTAATATGTTTAATTATTATTTATTATCATTACACTACTAATATCATATTGTCATGCTGTCATATTTATACTTTTCTGATCTTCCAATATTTATTAATACAAAGTCGCAAGAGTCTATTTTGTTATAAAAACTAGATAATTATTGATAACAACTAAAGTTACACGGAGAAAAATGCAGGTCAAAATTAAATAATAATTACAATCACAATTCAAAATTTGCTATCTCAAATAGAAAATTAAAATCCATAAAAAAAATTACGTGATTTGTAGAATATTAATTTTTTATTTAAATTATTACTATTTAGATTGTAATTTTTACTTATCATAATAATTACAATACAGCTTCGTTAAATTCTCGCTTGGAAAAAATAAATATTTACTTATTCATATAAAAATAGTTCAATGTTACAAAAAGTAGAAATCGTTTTCAGAGATATTAAAAGTTAGTACATTAGTCGCTATTTTTGTTTGGTAGTTGATAAATATTACATCTCCAATGTAATTCTACGTGGGTACTGTACATTTTAGAATGTCAGTAAGACAAATTGCAACTCCAGGAGATAAAATTACTATTTGAGATTGTAAAAATTACTCGCCAGAATATATCTTTCACAAAGCGCATTAATTAATATTTAACAACTACAATAGTCAAAATTATTGGTACATTATAATTTTTATTTGTCGCTAGTACATTTTATTTTGAACACAGTAATTTTTATAATCAACAGAATTTATTATTCTAAATAATATGTTGTAATTTTTACTTTGAGTTTCGTACAAGTTTTGAATTTTTTTTAACGTTTCAAGATTACTTCTCGGATTGTAATTTTGTTTTTCAAATTTAGTAAAAATTACTTATTTTTCTCCATGTGGTCTTCCAATATTTATTAATACAAAGTCCCAAGTTTATTTTGTGATAAAAACTAGATAATTATTGATAACAACTAAAGTTATTAATGCATGACTCGCTGTCACGTGACTAGTCTTAACAAAAATGAAATGATTTCATCGGATTCGCGGTTGCCAGTTTTCTTTAACACTATATATTTCTTAATATAAGATAATAAATATACCGCTGATATAATAATTTCAATTTATTTAATCTATTAATTCAATCGAACAGGTTGTGAGAAATAAATAAAAAAAACAAAATAGTAATAAGTGTTTAAAATAATTAAACTTGTCTGTTATCTATTGGCCGTTGTTATAATATTCACATACCGCTAAAAGATAATTGCTTATAATTTTGTCTTAAAATTTTAATAGCTGTGTTTATAGTTTTTAGATAACTATCTTGAGATCTTGACATACGTGTGAAGTTAGTTATGACTTAATGTATATGTACATAACAACACAGTGTATGTACATAAGTTTATATCTAAGTTGGGACATCTATATGGAACACTTTATTATAGGACACTAGACGTCTAGATAAAAACAGGGTATACAGATAGCTACACATATATATGTATATAAAATACACATATTTATGTATTTATGTATATATAACAGCTAGTATCATTGGGATAGATATTTATGCAGCGTGAATAAAGCCAATAGACCGAGTCTTTATAGTTAGTTGATTGTCGTGTCAATGATTCAGAAAGTCGTGACTCGACGATCTTGTTTTTCTTCACTTAAAAACGGTACCACGTGATTTTACAATACTTTAGTGTCCGCATGTGTGAATAAATCTTTCGTATCGTGTTAACTTTTTTAAATATAATGACATTACAATTTAAATTATTCTTCAAATTGCACCACTGAGATTTCTTAATCATTTTTTACTCTGTATACTTAAACAATTTACGACGTCTGCTCGCTAAATTAATGTAAGATAACTTTATTTTATTTTATTTAATATGTATGCAAGTTTTCTTTAGTCAGTCAACCGAAAATCACGATTACTACCCTCTTGGTTTTAAATTTATCATTATTATCATTATATTCCTTATGGTTTTTATTATGGTATCTTCCGGTGGTGGTTCGCCTTTGTGGATTTTATTTTTTGCCCAGTTCACTTGCCTTGCCTTGCATTACCTTTCTTTCGGTCTTTCATCCTCCCTCTCTAGTTCTCCTGCTCTTTAACCCGTAACGACGTAAATTATTCCGGTGATTCTTACCTAAAAACTTGAGCCAAAGAAAATGGTTATAAGGTCAGATGGTAATTTGATAGCCAAAAAAAAAAAAAAGATTTAATAATAATAATAATTTTTTCTTCTTTATTATTATTACTTTTTTTTCTTTACACATTTTGAATTTTAACGTTTTATCTGAAGAATGTATGAACCATGAATTCAATCGTTCATTTAAACTTTAAGCTTCTTATCCGAAGTACCATGATTACTGAGTTCTATTCGTTTCATCGCCTGATGCTAGTGGTTTTCAACCCCACGGGTCATTTCTTTAACGGACTACTTTCTTAGTCAGCCAGCTAGCTAGTATTAATAGTAGTAGTGCAATGCTCTACTTTATTTTCCCTTTATTTTTTTTTTATCCTCCTCACGAAGGCTAATTTTTACCCGGCAACTTGCTGCAGGCGGTGGGCTTCTAATCCCGACTTTAACTCTTGGTTTTTTTCTTTTTTTTCGACCCCTTGCCTCCGTTAACTACTTTGTTTTCTTCTACTTTTCCGCCTCTATACAGCTTGTCTCTTTTCCTCACGGCAAAATATAAAATTTTCTCAAGACGAATAACACAAAAGAAAAAAAAAAAAAATAAGATGATGATGATGCACAAAAAGAAGACTATTGAACAAAAGTTACAATGAAAACTTATTAAAGTGTCGATGACGTAAAGAAGTTTACGATTAATTTCCATCTCCGGTTAATCGCATTATAACTTTATCTTCTGGCAGCCTTCCAACTTATTTTACAGCTCATTCTTGCTTTATTTATTATTTGTAAATAATAAATATAGGATAGATGGTTTCAACATATATTTAAAAGGTTATTTTGTATATCAACTTTCTGTGCTGCATCTATGGTATTTTTTTTTTATTTTTATTAAACCCAACTTGAACGAGTCTCTTCTCCTTGTTATAATGTAATTGACGATAATTATAATACCGTTTGGCTGCGCTGGTGAATATCCGCCCTGGTGTGCTCGGTACTCTATGTACGGGCTGTTGTCGTGTTCCACGTTACGTAGAAAGGAGTCGCCGAGCCGTGAAACGCCTCGACAGTTATTACGAGGCGAGACATTTTGTTTCCTTACTCCGTATGCTTTTACTCGTGCTACTGTTATGACTATACGCTGCTACTGTTGTCGTTGTTGTTGTTGCTGTTGTTGTTGTTGTTGTTGATGATGTTGTTTTTGTTTTCATTGTCGCTGCTATTGTTGCAAAGAAAAACCAATGACGACACGACGTAAAACATTGTGAACAGAAGGTAACAAGCATACATAGTAGAGTGCAGGTGGTACGAGACCGAATTCTTATCACGTTTTTTCATCGCTTCAGATGATACTTATGAGTGTAAAGTAAAAAAAAAAATTACTCAACCTGACTTATTTGTCCTTTGTCTTTTCCACCTGATACAATTCTGCCAAGCGACGAAATATTAAAATTCCTCGACGGAATTTCAATTATATAACATTTATCATTTTTTAAATTATTTTGCAACTCTCAATTTATGAATTTGTACATTTTATTTGTCAACGGAAAAAGAGCAGTTGAAAAATTACAGTTTCTACGGTGAAAACAGCCTTCGGGGCAAAAATCTTTAAACATTAAAGCTTAAACTGTAATTGTAGAAATTTTTTATAGTAATAAAATTAATACAATTTTAAGCAGCAAATTTTACAGTTTAAAATGTAATTTTAGTTAAATAAATCTTTAAAGCATTATTTACTCATTATTTTGAATTCTTGCTTTATTTAAAAGTTAATAGGTGATAGTTGAAACTGTAAAAATTAAGATTTATTGGTTATGTATTTTTTGCTTTCTGAAATAATACCTCTTATTTATTGATAACATAAAAATTACACTGTGAGTTATCAATTGTCGAGAATGATGAATAATCTGAGAAAAATCACAGATCACACTGTTTTTAAATTCTATATCTTAAGAAGAACACTACTATACAGAATAGTAATATTAACGATCAAAAATGTAATTTTAACTAATTTTAGAATAAAATTTAAAATTATAAAATCTGTTTACTATAGAGAGCTGGACAATATTGAGTTTGAAACTGTAATATTTGTTATGCCTGGGATAAAAATGTAATTTTTACAGTTTCAGAGTCGCACCGCTTTGCTACTATACGAAACTGTAATAAATACAGATATGTTCAATTTTTCAACTGCTCTTTTTTCTGTGTCAGCAAATAAATTTATATTAAAATGATTTTTACACTCCAATTCTTACATTAGTTAGTGCATTTTACCAATAAAAAATTTTGAACTAAATATATATATAACTGCAATGATAAATTTGTCGCAAGTCATAAAACATGGTCATGAGAAAAATGCGATTTTTATTCTCTCACACTTACATTGGTCATAATTGTCATCTGGTGGTTATAAATTGAACATATATATGACACAAAGACAGTAAAAGGAATATTGAATCGATGTAACATACGACAGTAGACAGTTATTACCTCCGGAAGTAGGTTTAAATATTTTTCAAATCCTGTTTAAAATTTAATTAAATAAAATAATATTTTTCATTTTCCCTCTTTGCACGATATTTAAGTGAAGCTATAAGTAAGATCCACTGGTGGTACAAACAACCAGTGAGTAAGTGAAGTATCCATCTTCTTTTCTCTTCGTTTCACTACTTGCGCTCTTTTGACTCTCAGTCTCGACTTTGCGCGCTAATAAACCGTTTTCTCGGTTCTTGGGCACCAGCAACAGCACCCGTACCAGCATCAGCGAACAACTACGTTCTACGTGACTAGGTGCCAAGACGGATTACGAGAAACCGTGAGAAATTATGACCCAGTCCAAATGATTTATAGCATACCCAAGCGATCGTGTCTCTTCAATTTTTATTTTTATTTCAAAAACTAGCTCTGCATGACTTGCTTTATTAAAGTATACAAGCATAAAAAAAATATGAATCTTTTATAAACATAACTTTGGCAAAGTTATTTTTTAAAATTATTTAAATTAATCTTAAATATTGTGGCGTATCTAGAAAGCGTTCTATCCATCTATTATTTTTTTTTCTCAGCATAATTTTCTTTATGAGAAATTCTAACGCTGAATAAACATTAAAACTTTCTCTCTTGTACACTGAAGCAAATGTTACTCTGCGGTAAGGTTTAAAACTTCAAGTAGCTGTCGATGTGCGTTTCATTGAAGAGGATCAGGATAGTTGACAACTCAGAGATCGCATGTCACCGTTTCCTGTCACGCTAAATTATCAAAGGCATTGAGTAATACATGATGCGTGCAACTTTACTTTCCGAGTGTTCAAAGTGATCAAGTAAACGGTTTAGGGCCATTGGGCTGAATAGTGATATTGCTTTTGCAGAAACACAGCAAGTAGTTGCTACTGGTCTGCAGGCTCCAGGCTGACGATAAACAGTTGTTGATTATGTCAAACTGCCCCCTCACTCTAGAGGCTAATCGTAAACTCTTGTTTATACACTAACTTACCCTTAACTAATGACTATATATCTATAACCATACATTTGTTAATATAACGTTGTTTATATATGCATGTATGGATCCATTAAATATGCAGCAGCACTCGAATTGATCGTAGATTATTAGCAAATGGTAATGCTTTCAGTAATCAAGTCTCAATCGGGCGCCAAATATAAATTAATGGATTTTGAATATTTACTTTAGCTAATTAATAATTATTAATATTTATAAAAATTATCAGGGAAATTAATGCAACCGGGAAATGTCAGGGAATTTTGAAAAGTATCCGGGAATTAAATAGTGACAGTCCAAAATTAAAAAAATTTTAAATAATACACTAGTTATAAAAGTTAAGGGATATTGAAAAAATTTCAAATTTTTAAATGATTTTCAACGGGTTGTAACTCGACAGAAAATGGTCGTATGACAAAATCAAAAAAGGCGAATTGTAGCTTGAAGTGTCTAGTTTTCTGATCTGGTCTTTAAATTTTTTATTATATGCGGTTCCGGAGTAATCCTAAGAAAACTATCGAAAAATAAATTTACTAAATTCTTGCTTGTTTTAAAAACGGTCTTCGAGCTTCAATAAATTTTTTTCGATAATTATTATTGGTTTTTGATTGCTTCGGAATCGTGTGTAATAAAAAAATTTAAAGAGCAGATCAGAAAACTAGACACTTGAAGCTACAGCTTGACTTTTTGTTTTTGTTGTACGACCATTTTCCTTCGAGTTAAAAACTGTCGAAGACTGCTAAAAAATTTGAAATTTTTTTAGTATCCTTTAATTTTTGTAACCAGTGTATTTTGAATTTATTTAAATCATAAAATTTCTTATTAAATATTTTAACTTATACATTTTTAACTCCGAATGATCTAAATTAGGCAATATTAATTTATTTTATTTTCATTTTTTACGGTTTCTCGCATGATTTAATTATCAAAATTAATTATTGAAAATGAAAATATAATAAAAACTTTGAATATCAATGGTCCGAATAAAATTTCTACATCAGGGAAAACTGTGAAAAACTTTACTGAAAACCCGGGAAATATCTGGGAATTTTGAAATCATTTCTTTGTGGCCACCCTGTTTATATTAAATTGTAAACAGCAATAGACAGAGTTGTCTATCTATGTTGTATATATTAAGTTGACATTTTAATTAGTCAATTGGTAAATGCCAGTGGCTCGAATTCCAAAACGTAAGTTTGTCGTTAACTAACTGCGGTTAACAATACTCCAACTAGACTCCAATGTCGTGGTTGTCTGTCTACGAACTCAAGTAAACAACGTATAACAACTGTTAGAGAGTGTAGTGTAGTAGAGTAGAAGAGAGTAGACGGGATTTCGTCGCGAACGCGAGAGTTGCATTATCGTCGAGTGCGTTCGCTTCTCTCGCGGTGTACCGTGGAAACCGGATATATAGAGTTTCACACATAAGAGTCATCCTCTGTTGTAGGTTTAATGTTCGCTGGTGTAGGTTATACGTTCTAGCTTGTTGGTTGGTGTTGCCGTTGTTGTTGTTGTTGTTGTTCTTGCTCTTGTTGGTAGCTCTATAAGGCTTTGGATATTCAACTCGTATACCTTATCTCCAGGTGCTCTTCATGGCAATATTAATGCCCAAGTCATTTTGCGGTTAATGCTTCGAGAGGCTAAGAGGGTAAATTCTAAATTGTTTTACATTTAAATTTTATTATTATTATTATTTTTTATATTTATGGATTTTCATTTTTTATTCAAATTTGACGTAAGACTAAATTGTTATTTTTATTTTTATTATACTCGTCACTGGCAAAGTTTTTTGTAAATTAAGAATTTACTGAAAAAAATCCATTTTATTTTATAAATTTAAAAGTGATTACTCCCGCTGGGACTCGAACCCGAGATTTACAAGTTAACGATGATTAAATAAGAAAAAACCCATATCTTTCCAACTATAATGAAATTAAAATTAACGCTGTCTTTTTTAAATCTCAGTAATTTAAAAAGCATCATTTGCTCGAACAAAACATGGAAACAACTTTAGCTTTATTATTGTGATAAAAAATAATCAATTAATTTTTTTGCTGACACCTCCAGCGACCCTGTATTCTTTTAATTAATAGAACTGGCAACTATACTCAACATTGGTAATCAATCTCCTCAGCAATATATATAATATATATATATCGAGAAGTCTTAGCGAGTGTAAAAGTCAATCGAGCATTCAAGTTTTCGACTTGGCACAACTATGGCAATGCAATCGAACTTTTTTAAAGGATTTAATTTGTCTTGCTGTGTAACGGTTATTTTCTTTAGTTTATTTTATTTTTTATACAAGTGTGGTATCCAAGCTAACTCGTTCTCACTGTTGAACATCTACCGCACAAGAGAGAATCGATCGCGATCTACTGGACAGGGTAATTAATTGAAAAGGGCGACGAACGGTAACTCCAGAGTCGGTATGGTATAGATACTAACCAACCAACCAACTCGTTCGTCCCTCTACTCTGGCCTTTTATTTCTTTTCCAACTACGTCGCTATATAGTTACTCTATCCAACTTTTTCCTTTACTATTTCCGCGTTACTTGTCTTCTGACAATGTACAAAGATCACGAGTACTGCCACTAGCTTTAGCATCGGCATCAACTTCTACTACTGCAACAACTTTAACTACTCCAGCTACTGCGGCTGTTGGCGACGTACCAATGCAGTCTCTTCTTCAAACTCTAGATGGTAACCACGCAAACGGTTATCTTTATTTTCGCGGAAAACATTCTCCCGGTTCTGTGATGGTTTAAACTTTATACTTTTTTTTTTATTTTATTGTTATATAGAGTAAAATAACTTGTTTTATTTATTTTTTTATTATAAGTAATATCAAACGGATATGACTCACCAGACTGTGAGTACAATGAGATTTATTTCGTTGAAGCAGTAATTTATTTAATAAATTTTTTTATTTTACTCATAATTTATTAAACTTTTTTTTTTCTCTTGATTATTGTTTTATCTCGGCACACCACACAAAGTTTAAAACATTTGTCCGCAGATTGCCTGCAATCTTTATTTGATTTACCATATCACGCGTGACTTCTCCGGAAACCTCTGACTAATGATAATTCATAATAATGATCCAGTGTGAAGTAAAATAAAATAAAAATTATTAGAAAAAAAACAAACAAACAAATAAATAAAAAAACAAAATAAAAATATTTATACAAAAATATTTTTTTTTACTTATAAATCAAATGACTTCCGTTACCAACGATAATTTAAGTCTAGTCTGCGGTTGACGTCACACGATTACCCTTTACTTTAGCCCCTTCCTCAGCTGTATACTCTGGTTTGGTTCGTGCAGCAGAACCAGCACCAGTGCTAGTACCAGTACCAGCACCAGAACCACCAGCAGCAAGTTGGTTTCATTAGGTCGACGTTGACCAAGACATTAGTTACCCCGAGGCTCATACTCTCTCTCTCTATCGCTCAATCTTGTTTTTCTCTTTCACTCTTTCTCACTCGGTTTCTTCATACGTTTTTTAACCGCGTCTTGCTTTTCCTCATGGTTATTTTATTATATTTTTTTCACCTTCAGTGCAGTGGCAAGCGGGTGGTCAGTAGCGACGTAAAACGTCTACTCATCCTGTCTTGCTATTAAATTTAAGTGGATCAGGTTCCTAAATCTCATGGACTACGATAAAAATACCGGAAATTACTCCTAGAGATTTTCTACATAAAATTTAATGTCTACATGAAAATCTTTACCTCATTCGGGCTATAGTTTTTTTTATTATACAGATTAAAGGCTCTGTATACATCCACATTTAACAATAAAACCCATAAATAAGGAGAGTCTTTGACACTCGGGAAATAGCTAAAAATTATTGATGTACCTGAAAAAAAAACAAACACACACATGTATTACTTTTGGTTAGTCGTTTAAAATATCTTTTAATACTTGATAAAAATTAAACAACATTTTCTCGTTTGCTGAAAAATGATAAAGATTTAAAATGAAATCGGATTAAAATGATGTAATTATTGATGCACTAATTTGATGCCATACGAATAAAATATATACATATGTATAAATGCATATGTGAATTTTATGAATCGTTTAATCTTCATAGATGTTGTGTATATATATGTATATGTATATAAATCGGTTAAATTCATATTTAGTAACATCCGACAGTAAAATAGGTTGTATGTATGTGGGACTTTATGAACAGTTCACTGAAAGTAATTCCCTGACCAACTGCCAGAAAAATTCACCACCGATTCTCTCGGGACATGATGAAGAGTAGAGCATTATATTGTAGGTATTGAGCATAGTATAGTAGGGAGAAAACATCCAATACAAATAAATAATAAGCAAAGCAACACACGACGACAGTTGTCATAGAGGCTTCATCGGTCGCGCGGCGGTCCCCTTTACCAATTGTATGCACACTGAAAATAAATAATAAAATATGTAGAGAGACTTGCTATTGAATGCCATGTGTGAACATACATACTCATCTTTATCTTTTTATTTAAACTCCTTTTCTATCATTTTCATTGTGAATTATTTCATCCCTACGTTATTTTTCATTCCTTGTCAACCGTATCACCAACAAGTACAACTACATATACTTCATACATACGGCCTTATAAGACACGACGTTTTGACGTCAACCTAACGAGTGCAAAGGAATTTTTTTTTGTTGATCGCCTCAAGGCATCTTCACTTCACTCCTCTTCAATTCTCATCTTTTTCATAAAACAAAACGTACGTGAATTTAAACATTCAAGACTCGAAAAAATTTACTCTTCGCATTGTCAAACTTGATACATATTTGTCAAGGCTTTGAATAAATTAAAACACACATAGACTATTTAAGAGTTATTTCTCTTATAAACGTAAAACCTCTAACTGTACATTATTATTTTTTTTTTTTTTTTCATTCATTTTATTTAAAATTCATTTACTTTAAAGCCAGCGCACGAACGAACGTAACATTCTCCTGATCTGCCTGCCAACTCACTACAGTATTTTCGCTCTCCTCATTCTCGTTGATTTTTATTTTTATTCTATACCACACATATATATATATATATATATATATATATATATATATATATATATATTTTTTTTTTTTTTTTTTCTTTGTCTTCTATATGTTTTTTATTCTCATGCTACTTACACACTTGGACCTCAATGGTACTCTACCTCATTTTATTCTTCTCTCTTTCTCATTTTCATTTTATTTAACTTTTTATTTTTCTTCGACCACTTTCTCACTATCATTTCATTTTATTCACCGCACGGACCTTGGAAAAACGCTACTCTCGCTTATTCCAATGGACGCACGTCCGTCCGTAAAACGAAACATCTGCTTTCACGGAAGTCTACTACGACTTGCAGAAAAAATATATATTTTCATTATACATATATATATATATATATATATATATATATATATATATATATATATATATATATATATAATAGTAGTAGTAGCAGAGTACAAAATACAGCATGTAGTGATATACCTTCATATCAACCTTTTCCTCATTCTTCCTCTATACATTGTATATTTCCTGCTTTATTTTGCGGCTAGGAAATGCCCATGTCAAAACTTTCATTATACAGTTATACAGAATCTCTATCTATATATACATATATTTATATATTCATTTATATAAACCATAGAATACAACAACAAACCCCGTAGAATTTCCATCTCTTCCTTCCGTTTGACGATTTCCTTTTGAATCACCAGACGATAAGATATTTATGCCCTTGACATTGCCGCGCTCGACAAAATTATTTCCGAGATGAGAAAATATGATATTCGTATCTAGGGGAGACTGGGGTGCAAAGGCCCCCTCAAAAATTTGGTAAAAATTTCTTCTTTCATTTTCGATCAAATCATGATACCTCTGATGTTTCAAAGATATTTTAGGCTGCTGCGATATCTGGGGCATAATAGACCACTTGAAAAAAAATTTGCTACAGAAAAATGACTTTTTGTTTCTAAACTAAAATGAATTTGAAAAAATTTATTGATTAAAAAAAATTTTAATGAAACTGGTTATAAGCTAAATAAAATTTTCTTTTTTTATAAATCTCCATGGGATTATAAAGCTACGGAAAAAGTATATTTGTATTTAGAATATTTTTTTTAATAAAAAAAGAACAAAAATTTTTTTAAAGCTTTTTTTTGAAAGGGGCCGTTGTGCCGCAGAAAAAAAATGTTTTTTTTTTGAGTTTTGTTAAAAATTTTATGGATTTGCTTAAGAAAGGACCAAATTAGGTTGGCCTGTTAAAAGCCATAAAAAACAATTACCGGCTTAAAGGAACCATCATGCCCCGGTCTCCCCTATTGTAAACATGATCATGCACCTGATATTTATAAACATTATTTTTTTTTATTGCCTATTGTATTGAATTTCGCGAGTGTAGTCATAACGTCAAAAAGCTTTTCCATCAGACCGGGTGGTTGTTGATGTTGTATATGGAGTTTATCACTAAAGTATGTTACTAATAATCCTAATAACGGGTCTATAATATTTACATCCATATGTACAAAGACATGTATATAAAATGTATGTATAAATGTGTGCTGTGGGTGAGGCGGTACTGGGTTATGTATTGTATGTAGGAACAACCCGAGAGCAGGAATAATAATGACGATGTACGGCTACGACGACGAGAGCTTGGCAGCCCCCGAGCTAAATACGAATACACGTACCCCGTCACACACTCCTCTTAGTTCTATACTGGATTCTGTTCTGTATTCTGTTCTACACTGGTACTAGTGCTGATGCTGGTACTACTCTACTCTCCGAACTGGTACTGTTACTGACTGGGATATGTTATATAGTACAGCTACACTGCGCCTTCCTGGCTGTACTGGCAATGGGGCGGAGTACAAAGAAGTGGATGTAAACGGGGAGAACGAGACGTCCGGCTTTGTAGTTGCAATTAGCCTCGAGTATCCCCGGCCTATCCTCGATTCTAAACAATAACTGAATGAGCATTAAGCGCTATGTCCTCTACTACTTGAGGGTCCGACTTTTCAGTCAAGTCTCTGGTTATGCTTTTTTTTTTCTTTTTTTACTATTTTTTTTTTATTTTCATAATGTGATTTATTTAATAGCCATGTTATTAAATTTATGAGAGACGTATTATAAAGTCATTTCAATGGAAATTTTTAATTGAGCAATTTTTTTTTTTTTTTTTTTAATTATCCAGAGAAAAAATTTCTTATTAGATCATTTTATACAAATAATTAGTTTTAATTAAAGTCGGATTAAAAATTTTTTCTAATTACTTCAAAACTTGTTGATGTCTTTAAATTATAAAATGATATTTTTTTTTTTTTATTGTACTCAGTAATTTGTCGTTAATTTGATACATCCTTAATACACATCTTCAAAGAGAGTTTCCGTTCTATTATATTTAATTTCTCATTGACCATATTAGTAAACTACAGTCATTAGATATCTCATATGGTATTATATAGTAATAGTATATATATATATATATATATATATATATATATATATATATATATATATATATATATATATATATATATATGTATATCTAGGTACAACGATATAAAATTTTCTTGGGTTCCCTGGTTGTTTCTCTGTAGCGGATTCTCGTGACGGAATTCAACGGACGCGAGAAGACGTCGGAACGTTGAGGTATATAAGCCTTGAAGGACTTAGCTCTTTATCTTTGTCACGAACGAATGGTGCATGTATACATATATACGTGCATAGAGATATACTCATACATACAATTACATTATACACAACTACTATAACTTCAGCGACGACAACGACAACGAGGACCTCCGTGTTTCTTGTGCCGTTCCTTGAAGCTCGACGATGGACGACGCTCTAAGGACCGCCGTGGCTAAGTGAACAGACTGAAAAAAGGAAATTACACCGATTTAACAATCCTGCTAAGACGGGAATTAAAATTTAAACGAGAAAAAAAAAATTGAATTAAATAAAAGTAAAAAAAAATAAGAACAATCGTTAAGATAAAAGAAAGTACGGATAGAAAAAAATATATAGGTATATAATAGACGTAAAAATTTAGTAAAACTAAAAGAGAAATAAAAAAATGAGTATAAATATAAGAAGAGTAAAAAGAGAAATTAATTAAATAACGTCTGGTTCTTTTTGACTTTACGGTAGTTTATACGGCAACTCCAACCAGTAGTTGTAGTTCTGTACTTGCGGAAAACTGCTTTGCGCTCTCTGGGAAAAATAAAGTGGCGTTTTGCGCGACACGTAATGTAATAGGTGGAATAAGACACCCAGCAGGGGAGAGAGAGTTTAAAATATAAAAAGAGCAAATAAGTAACCAAGTGAGCTAGCTTTATTATGGTATAGAGAAGCAAAGAGGGAAAACCGGTTGCAGATAGTTCGCCCGTGCCTCACCGACGATACGGTTAATCTTCGCACCGAGCTCTAAATAAGGAGATTAAAGCACAGCGAGGGAGGAGGACTTATAAAAGAAGAGACTAGTAAAAAAGGCATCAGCGAATAAAAATAAATAAAATGCGGAAGAAAAAGTGTAGTGGTAGTAGACCAAGACCTAAGAGATGGCTTGTCCCGTGGGCTTATCGTACTTATTTATATATATATAGATATAAAACACTGATGTACTCTAACCTTATAGTGAGGATGCATACGGAAGTGTATAATAGTGGTTGTGGATCACATGGAGCTTCTTATTTGCGCGTAAAATATTATCTTGTGGCTAAGAGGGAGATAGAGGATTGACTTCAACTCTTAACGATTGTTCTGCTCGTTCGGGTATCCATTAACGCGTCTCCCCTTACGTACGTGGGAATCTAACCTCTTTATCGTCACTACCTCCACCTCCACCTCCTACTTCTACTTCACCTCTACTTATACTAGCACTGCTGTTATCCAACAACGACAACCACGGACACGAGGACGAGGCTCCAGCAAGACTAATACCAAGACGACCCCAGCAAGTGAACTATAACATAACCAACCCAAGACGTTGACTCTCTTTTTATTCCCGTTTCCTTTTCCGCTTGCCAGAGTTTATATGGCCTCAAGCTTAATCCAAGTTAGCCCGGCGATCGCATTCGTTACTCGAATCGCTATTTTAAAAGCCAGTTTCCCTCCAAGGTACTTTACACACTCGTAACGGTCTCCACCGTACGATCCTATTCTCTTTGTTTCCTCTCTTTTTATTGTATCCATGCAACCATTTTTTTTTCTTATTCACTCCCAACTTCCCAGACGTACTTTTATTTTTTATCCAACGTCTTATTGCCCTGACCAATATAGTCCCCTTCCTCTTTCCTTTCTCACCTTTTTTCACTTACCGACTTCTTGATTCCTTTCTTATTCTCATACTTATACACTTTTCCTATCTTTTATTTTTATATTTATTTTTCCGTTACTTACTTTTACCTCTGTCCAGGATCATTACCCGCCAATTTAAGTGCCGCGTGATTCATTTTCGCCTGCTATTTAAATTTCATTCTCGTAGAAGAAATAGAAGAAAGTATTTAAATTTCATTCTCGTGACACCTGGGGCAAAATGGATCAGCCGAAAATTCTAAAGAAACGACTCTTTCAAATTTTTATCGTCAAATTTAAAAAATTTAAGATATTAATCCATTTTTCAGCTGATTTGCTATAACTGGGGCAAATTTGGCCACTAAAAATATTCGAAAATAATAATTTATTTTTTAATTAATAAAATTTTTTAAATAATGCAAAATGATCTGTAATCTACAAAATCAAAAAAAACACGTTTCTTGAGTTCAAAATAATGACACCTAAAAAATTTTGTTTTGTGTAATATAAAACCAAAAATAGTTGTCAAGAGAAAGAAATACATTCTTAACGATGAAAACAATTAAAAAAAAAAAATTATCATTTTTTGAAGGGGGACTTCTCTGCCCCACAAAAAAAAATTTTTTTCTGTCTTCGTATCCACCAATGATGTGAAAAGTAATTTTTCTATATGTATATTACACATAAAAAATTTAATTTAATGAAATTTGATCAACTTTCAGAAATTTTTTTTTTTTCAACTTTTTTAAAGGATACCCCATTTTGCCCGCCAAAAATAAATTTCATTTTTTAAAGGCAACTAATAAATTTTATTTACCTTGAATATCATTAAAAGTGAAAAAATTTAGCATATTTTAGTCCTTAAAAAGTATTTCCTTAATACCCCCGTTTGCTCCCCCCCTATATATTTTTTATATTTAATATCTCAACAACTTTATGAAATAACTTTTTTCGATTATCATAGAATCTATATACACTCTTTTACTTCATGGAATTTTGATACATTCAGTGTAAGATTGACAGTTTTCACAATAAATTTTATTTCCTTCGATCGTGTCACCAAAATTCCATTCCCATTTATAAATATATATGTATATGTATATGTATATGAATATCGACTAGTCTGGTGTATAAGTGGGAATTGAGAAGCCTGTGAGCATTTCTCGTAAATGTATTTTACCGAGACGATATATCGATATCCAGATTGATTTATATACGTGTTGTTGTGTGATAGCTGAAGAAGTGCATCCATGCATTCATGACTGCAACGACGACATCGACATCAACGACAAGAGACGACAAAGACCAAGACTGAGACGAGCATGTCTACTACGACAGTATAAACTTAACATTTCTCTTTTCTTCTCATACTAAACTCGTGGCATCCACGTGCCACTTGTGCGCTAATTAACAACAAAGGTCAGACTTAATTAACGTCATGTAATATTGCGCGTTGCTATGCGTGTCACCTCCAATAACTACTACTACTTCTCTCCTTGTGCCAGTAATTTGATATTCAAACTTTGATGTTGATGTATAATACATATATATCTATATTTTACTTTACCAACTATATATTATCTTGTACTAATTTATCATTTTAATAAGCATAATTCCCTTGATTACTTATTAAAAAATATTAGAAATTCATAAAATAATCCGACATTAAAATAAGTATTTAATAAATTAAACGTCCAATTTAAATCCCATTTAAATAGTTACCTCAAGATAAATATATATATATATATATATATTCTGAATACTTAATCTTGAATGCTAATGGATAAAAAAAATAAACTCAATATCTTTTATATTTAAAAATATATATATATTTTTATCTCAACCTTTATCTTTAATTTAAATTTATTTAATTTGATGTAGTTGGTAGTTTTAACAACAAACTAATTGACACGGTAACAATTAAACTGAAGGGTAACGATTTTTAATGAGAGAGTACAAGCTTAATCTGTGCCACGTGCGCGATCTTGATACCGGTATACACAAAGTCCCTGGGAGTTCTCGAGTCAGAGGACCTCCCTCCTAGTGCTGTAGACTCTTCATCGTCATCATCATCATCATCATCATCATCATCGTTGCTTGAGAATCAACTAAGAGAGAAAGCGATGTTAACTGAGACAGATTTTGTTTAATCACGACTCGGTGGCTTAGAGATCTCGACGTCGTCTTATTAGTATTGGTCTTGGTTACGTTGACTCGACTTCTCTTGACTCGAGTTTATGTCAAGGAATATTCGAAGCGTCAGTGATTGCGTACATGATCCACTTTCTTAGCGATCTCACTACCCTATGACCCGGCTTTCAACTCGTTTCAGCAACACACACACAGACACACAGACGTTCTGGAGCATCTCTTTAACATTGCAAGCACGTGCTCGTTAAAGTTTAACATCGATTTAAAATTAAGCTAACGGTTAATGTAAGTAGAAATAAATAAGCTGCTCTGGCATACTGAGACAAAATTTAAAAGAGTGCATTAAAAACATATTACCATATTTTTAAAAACTTGAATAAATGTAATAGCTATTTGTTATGGACTATTTTTATACATGTAACAAATCATTTAAATACGTGGAGTAGTGGGTTTTAAAAGTAGAGACTGTAAAGCTGAAATACCAGCCAAGGCACCTGGTACCTCGTCGATAAATCCCTGGTGGTTCATGAGAGCTCAGACTCTACTCTTGTGTCTCTGGTGATTTTTTTTTTCTCGTTACCTTCGCTTCGCGTCCTTCCGCTTCCTTTTTCGGTGCGCGAGACAACGGCAGAACCGAGAGTGAGCGAAAAAGAATGAAGAATGAGTGAGACGAAACTTCTTCTGGTATTTCAGACAAGCTCATCGACCAGACAATTTTATATACCCGGTGTCGTAATCCCATCTGAAAACTTTCGCCTCCGTTCGCTTGTACTTACACCCAATTTATTGACCATCTTGTGATGAAAAAAGAAAAGAAGTATTAAATAAGTAAATAAATAAAAATAATCAAAGTATAAATAGATATAAAATATAAAAAGAGTATTTTATAACATCCATAACAAGCGTCTGGTCTAGCTCACCACTAAAACTTGAGTTTAAACCACACTTTTGTACTGTAGCTACCAAACCACAAGCCAGTAGTGAAGTAGTTGCTTTTAGATTTATCGATGCGTGACCTGTCTTTACACAAGTTCCGTATTGGTCGCTCAAGCGCAAATGTCAAAGAAAAGTTTTGTTTAAATGAAGATTAAATCGCGTTAAAAAATAACGGTGCCTTCGTTAGTGTCACTGTTAACCGTCGAACGAGTATATCACGATTGATATTTGTGGCAAGCTGTCTGTCAGATTACCACCGCCAGTAAACACTCGAGTATGTCAGGGATAGAAACAATAATAACAATGATAAAGTAAATAAATAATCTATAGAGAAAGAGAAAAAAAAAAAACAAAGTTCCCCGTACGCATATCTTGAAGAGTGGATCTCGGCAAAGGAGGTTGGAATTTCATGGTGATCGGAGTTGCCGGGTCGGTCCATCATGGGTGGATATGCCCGAGTACCTACCACAGTCTTAGTGGAGATTGGACGGCGGAACGGAATGAAAGAGCAGAGAAAGAGTAGAGTATAATGTGAATAGAGATGCAGAAGCAGCAGCTAGCAACTACAGTGGAACCCTTGAGGCATTGCCTGGTACGGGGACCAGCTGAAATCAATCCAAAGTCACTATCGATCCCCAGCTTGTCGTTGTCCTCCTTGTAGTTCAAGTCTTAGTCGTAGTTGTTGTCGTCGTTCCACCTTCGCAGCACTTCGTTAGTACACTCGCCCACGAGGACTGGCCCTCGTTAACCAGCGTACGGTTTCTCTCCTGTAACGCGCATCGCCCTTGAGAGATCACCCTCCAGAACACCGACTTTAAGTGTATATAGAAAACGGAAAAAGAACCCACTCGAGGCTCAATCATCCTGTCTATACAACCTCTGATGAGTTTTATTCACTCATTTTATTTTATTATTATTATAGTTCTGTTTTTTTATTTCTTCTTCATTTAAATGAAAACGCATAAGCCACTTGAAATATTAATCCTCCCTATTAGCAAAAATACCCGTCCGTAAAATTTTATTATATTCATGTATTATAAATATTTTAAAATAAAAAATTTGAGTAACTAATTGAGGATTTTATTTTGTGATTTCAGGCAAACGAGGTGGGCTCCAGACTAAGTAGTAGCTCGGTGGAGGCGGGGGGCGGGTAAAATCCCGTCCCGTAGGATAGGAAGGTAGTTTAGAGGGTCTGGCAAGTGGAGTTTGCCGTTACTATAAATATTATAATCATCAATAAGACCACGGCACAGCAACGATGACGACAGTGGTGGTGGGTCTTGTGTTATTGCGCTATTGGCGGCAATTGCCGCTTATACTTAACATTTTCCTGCTACTTGAACAGCTGACATTGATAAACGGTGCGGCTTCAACCGATATCGTTCATCAATTTTACGATCCGGATGTTCAGCGTATGAACCATTTGGTGGTTGACAAAAATACTGGCCGTGTTTATGTCGGGGCCGTTAATCGATTGTACCAATTCTCACCGGACCTAAATCTCGTGGTGAAAGCAATCACCGGTCCCCAAGAAGATGCACTTGATTGCTCGAGTTTCGATTGCCCGCGTGAAACAGTAAAACGTAAAGTAGACAACGTAAACAAAGCATTGGTAATTGATTACACGACAAGCCGTTTGATATCGTGCAATAGTCTATTTCAGGGTACATGCGATGTGAGAAATTTACACAACATAACCGATGTAGTGCAAAAGGTTAAAGACCCAGTGGTGGCAAACAACGCGACGGCCTCAACGGTGGCATTCATTGCGCCAGGACCACCGAATCCACCGGTATCCCAAGTCATGTATGTCGGTGTCACGTACACAGCAAATTCACCCTACCGGTCAGAGGTCCCGGCGGTCAGCTCGAGATCCCTCGACAAAGACAAGATGCTCAACATCGCCGAGTCCGCGGTCACGACCGGCACGAGAATATACGTAAACTCACTCTCAAGGGAACGCTATCCGATCAACTACATATACGGTTTCAGCAGTGAAGGTTTCAGTTACTTCTTTACCACCCAGTTGAAGGACACTGAAGCTACCAACTTTATCTCAAAACTCGTTAGACTCTGTCAGGATGACATGCATTACTATTCCTACACTGAGATACCGGTTGAGTGCAAAAACGAAGAACGGAATTACAATTTAGTACAGGCGGCTTATGTCGGTAAAGCCGGGTCAGTATTAGCCGGCGCGCTTGGTATTACTGCACAAGATGATGTACTTTATGCAGTATTTGCCGAAAGTAATGACCCAAATAGCCAACGACCGGGTAATGATTCTGCTCTGTGTATCTACGCGCTCAAGAGTATACGTAGAAAATTCATGAGAAATATTCAGCGATGTTTCAGCGGCGAAGGCCAACGGGGCCTAGAGTTCATATCGCCGAGTCACAAGTGCGTCCTTACGGTGAGTAAACATTTATTTATAATACTTAACTTATAATATAATACATATACACCACCATCAAATAATAATTAAACATTGCCAAGGTAAACATGCCTACTATGTACACTCTCAGCGTCATATATATTTATCTTTATACACATTTATAACCTTTTAGCTCATGCTATAAGATATAAAATGAGTGTGATTTCCAAGAATCATCTCCGGGATCCATAGTCCTTGACGCAGGATTAAATCTGTTGACGATAAATTAAATACAGTAAATAGCTAAATAAATCTTTCATTGCATACTTTGTATATATATAACATATATATATGTACATAAGTATACTGTGTCATTTACTTAGTTGGCGTTCTGTTATTCATCTAGGTTTATTTTCTCAAGGAAGTAGTTGGCTCGTGAGTACCAAGATCATTCGATATGTCCTTGTCGTCCATTAGGGGGATAAATCAATTGGCGACGAGTCGATATATACCGCGGTAGTCTAGTGCACCTGTATTTACGTAACAGGTGGCATTGATGCTACTTGAACTGGTGGTACTGTACTAGCAGCAGTACCAGGACCAGTCCAGCATTAGCTCAACTATAATATCTTTCTCGCACGTTAGATTCAAAGACTATTCTAAATGTACTCTCAACGTCACACCATATGCTAACTGTGATTTATTATTGATATAATATATGTATATAAGTGAATATAATAACCTATTAATCTTAGTAGACTTAGGTATAGACTAGAGATTATGATAGTAACTATGTATATCCTCAGTGATTATTCACGTAGTTGTTGATGTCGTCGACTAACAGGGTACAGTTGAGCAATGTATACATGTACACACAAGCATATATTCTTGCGATGATCTCTTGCGACATTCTGTGATGCAGGGATTAAAATCATCCCCGTGGCGACGACGCCAATCTCTTCAGGTGAATCGACTCCTCATCTTTTCTCTCTCTCGTGTCTTATATTATCAATTATCCATTGTTCCCAAGTTATTCATTATTGTCAGAGGTGAATAATTAATCTATTGTTCAACGTCAATTGCTCATAATTCTGATACTTTTTTTTTATTGATAATTATTTATTATCGTTATTGTTATTATTGATTGTCTTTTAAATTGTAGACTTCAGAAACTCGATTTTAAGCAGGTAATTTTTTTAGTTATATTGTTATTATGAAAGCTTGTAAAAAGGTAGACCACCTGGAGTAATGCAAAAAGATTGCTCTTTAGAGTCCATGTATAATCTGTAGATAAGACATCTTTCAACAAAAAGGTGTCAAAAGTTGTCGTAGATGAGTTTGAGATTTTTATCGCGATAAAAAAAAAGTAATGTATTAAAATAGTATGATAAGCGTGGTCCATGTATGATTTCATCATGAATATAAACATTACGTAAATCATTTACTAACATAAAAATACACAATATGTACTTTAAATTTACTCATGCGCGGTTCTTGAGTGTATGTTATAAAGTATTCTTGATTTATGTTATGATTGTTAAGATTTATATAATCTTTATTTATATATAATTTATAAACTTTTATTTAGATGTATATATTTTTTTACTTTATAAATATTTAAACATTCTTCGGTTTAATTTTTGAAATTTAAAATTTAAACAGCCGTCAACATGAGGAAGTTAAATAATAATCGGAAATGTATTAAATTTAAAATAAAATGTATATATATATATATATATATATATATATATATATATATATATATATATCTACACGGAAAACAAATTATAGGAAGTTTTGCTATGCACTATGGGAATAGTTCCCATAATGGTATAGGAAATATACCCATACTATTATAAAGATGGTTCCTATATATTATGGGAACCAATCCCACAATGCTATGGAAACCATTCTCATAATGGTATGGGAACTATTCCCATATCATTACAAGAACCATTCCCATAATGGTATAGGAACTCATCCAATTGCATTATGGGAGCCATTCCTATAATATTATGAGAACTATACCCATATGATTACGGGAACCATTCCCATAATGGTATGAGAACTATTCCCATAATGATGTCGGAAGTCGTCCAATTGCATTATAGGGACCACCCCCATAATATTACGGGAACTATTCCTATATCATTACAGGAACCATTCCCGTAATGGTATAAGAACTATTCCCATAATGATATAGGAACTCTTCCAATTGCATTATGAGAACTATTATAATATTATGGGAATAGTTCTCATACTATTATAGGAACCATTGCTATAATTAGAGGAACCGTTTCTATAATGTTATGGGTATCATCCCCATAATTATAGAAACTATTCCTACAATTATGTAAAATATTCCTACAATTATGTAAAATATTCCTACAATTATAGGAATTGCTCCCATAATTTATGGTCGTCATTCCTATGATGGTATAAGAAAAAAGTTTCACAAAATTATAGCAACCATTTCCATACTTTTCTTTCCGTGTATATATTTTACGATCAAAGTAAGTGATTATTTCTTAATAAAAAGCTTTCGAAGCAATAAATTTTTCTTTTCGTATCGAAACACTAAATTATTAGTGACCTTGAACTGGTGTTAGGACCTCACGTTCCGATTGTCAAAGTGTTCCCCGGGGATATATGAAAAAAGTTAACAGAAGGAAAAGGTTTTATTTGCTTGCTCGAGTAATAGCAGCAGTAGTAGAACCAGGCTTTGGGTTTATAAAAAATAAAAAAGTAAATGGTTGAATTGAAGTCCAAGTTAAAAGTGCACAAGAAATTAATGAAAAGAAATAGAATGAAAAAAAAAAAATAAAAAGTAACGAGAGAATGAAAAAAAAAGTGAACGAGACGATTAGTTCCAATTAGTCGCTAGCATTAGAGAACAGATCGACGGTGGATAATTTTCATTGGGAAATCGGGTCGGTCTAATGCTCACTCAGTCGTAATTTTATTGATGTAGAATTATTTATACAATGTAATGATGGAGTTTCTCGTGAATCATTTGGACATTTATGTCTATCGATCCTGCCATTACTCATCTATATATAACATTACTCGCTTTTTTTAATACTCATTTTAAATTATTAACTTTAGTTCCCACGAAAACGCACGTATCATTGAATAAGTAAATAGTCCCGCTAAGTACTAAAATAGAGTTAACCCCTTTGAATTATAAATTTATAAATTATTTTATACTTTTAACGCAAAACTTTGTGCTATTTATAGTAACATAGTTTGTTGGTTATTATTAAAAATTAAGAAACGCTTATAGTTTAGTTTTATAGCTATATATATATTGGAAAATCGAATTTTCTTGGACCTGTTAAAGCTCAACGAACAACACAGCGTAGGAAACCTTATCTACTTCGATAACTCGATTAATTTCTCGAGTAGAGCAAGCAAAGCGAGTGGGTGTTCAAGCCCGCGGATATTTTATATCGGCAATTCGATTTACGCTTGAAATTAGATATTCGCGGAGTCTGAGAATTCTTACGTTACTTCGATTATAGAAAATTTTTACCTCAGCATCTTATACATTAAATTAAGTTTTTTTTTTTTTTTTTTTTTTTTTTTTTTTTATTCATATTAATTTATACTATTTTTTATTTTCAAACCATGAATACGAAAAATCGGAAGAGTGTTTTGTCGTTATCATTTTTTTTAACGTCCCGTTAATATCCGGATGAAAATCGAGGCTGGCAAAAAGCCAGACATTTTTTATTTTTAATAATATATTTAAATTTATTTTTTATTATTGCTGTCATTTTACTTACTTTTTTTGTCAGCTTTTTTCGTTATCACGGGTTTTTTTTTTCAGTACATTTGCTTTCTTTTCTTAAACTTTTATATATAAATATATGTGTAGGATGTATATATACTGAAAGGTCGAATGCGCGTGCGTTTTACCTTGATCGTAGCTTGCCTCGGTTTATCGACCTCTTGTGTTTCGTATGTTCAAAGCTAAACAATCATTACATTAGTTCAAGTAGTCACAAACTTTATATATATACATATATATATAAATATATATAACAACTAAAAAATTGTTTAAAATTACGTGGGCTTTTTTTGTAGCTCGTTAACGAGATAAAAATAAAGAAAGACAATGAAAATAAAAATAAAATGAGTAAATATATATGTATATATATATATGTGTACATAGTATTTTTTCCAAAGTTTTGGGTTAGTTTTTTTTTTAATTGTTTGTTCAAGTTGCACTTAATTCTTCGTGGGTAACAAGCAAAATCAGTCGAGTGACTGGAATAAAAAAAAGTTGATAGAAAAAGATCGTATCAGTATGGAAGAATAAAGAAAAAAGAAAGAAAGAAAGAAAGAAAAATTGTAGATGGAGGTTTGGCAAACTGTAGAATAAAAAAAATGAAAAAAAAAGCTTGAGAGAAAGGAAGGTCGCACGAGTCGAGTCATAGGTTTGAAGGAAAACCCATTCGCGCAAATTGGATGGCCGTACACTAGGAGAGATGGCAAACTATGCAATTAAAAAGTTTCCAATGGATAAAAAATCTGGTACACCTGGTTGGTAGTGGTGGTGGATTGAGAGATTGAGATTGGCACCAGTGATTCCCCATGTCGAGTCGAGATCTTATGTATTGCTAACTTTATTTTATTTTTAGATTAATTTTATTCAGAGGTCAATGACGTGATGCAAAAAAAAAAGCTTTAATAATTCCGCCGAGAGTCAATGTCTCGAGTAGGGTTGGGCTTTACT
This sequence comes from Microplitis demolitor, assembly GCF_026212275.2. Taxonomy (NCBI): domain Eukaryota; kingdom Metazoa; phylum Arthropoda; class Insecta; order Hymenoptera; family Braconidae; genus Microplitis; species Microplitis demolitor. The sequence goes on along the minus strand of NC_068547.1, from coordinate 6,505,639 downwards.
CTGTTTAATAACAAGTTTTATGTCAACGACATTGCTAGCTATGTAGTTTTGAAATTTCTCCAAGGAAATGTCGTACATTCTGAAAACTCTTACTGCGAAACTTGATAATTTTACTCGTACAATAATAATTATAATAATAATAATAATAATAATAATATTTCAGGATGAAAATAATATTTTAAAATTTTAAAAGATAGCAATCAATAACAATCACATTTACGTTTAAATTTAAATAAATATTTTATTCATTCGAATAATAAAACTGTAACGTAAAAATCAATGAGAAATTCCAGTAATTGAAAATGAAAATTAAATAAAATAAAAAAATGGGGCTTAAAATAAAATTACACGGATTTACCTCGACATAGTTCGAATACTGTGCTAACATTTACACAACATTGTTTGCAAACATTTTTTTATAATCCATTAAAACAGCTAACAATTCATAAATCTTACAAATACATTAAATTTATTAACTGCTTTCTTTTAAAAATAAAAATAAAATTTAATAATTTCCAATTTATATATATATGTACATACACATCCATATAAATTTTATACGACACTTGTCCGTCTTACCAGTTATTTAAACATTATAAAATTGAATCTACTAACCAAATAACTTAATCAATTTATAAAAATCAAAATTGCCAAATCAACAAACAAAATATAATTAATTTGATATAATATTTGTATTTAATATCCGTAATGTTTATCATCGAGTAAATCAAACGTCGGCAACTCTTCCGGACAAACAAGTCTGCTAAATTTCATACACCCATATTCGACTTTAATACCATATACTACTCTCAAGTCGATCATATCGATCGTCTCTTAGATTGCATTCGACGCACGCAGCTCTCTCAGCTTTCACTTCTTCAACAGCAGCAGCAGCAGCAGCACACGAACAAATCGATACAATTACACATATATCTATATATATATATATATATATATATATATATATATATATATATATATATATATATATATATATATATAGTATACAACAGAGAGTAAGTACAATGTGCGTGCAACCTCTATTCGTCCTGCGCTTGGCCTCTGAGCTTCATCACCACAACAATTTCGACAAGAGGACACACAAGGGATATATATATATATATATATATATATATATATATATATATATATATATATATATATATATATATATATATATATATATACATATACATATACATATACATATAGCACCATGTTCTATATATAATTTCCTCTTGATTCCTCTCTTAAACAAATTCAAAACTTGATTGTCATTTAGGACAAACACAATAAACTTGTCACTCCTTTATCTCCTTCTATCGTCTTGTCTATTCTCTCATCATACTTATTAACAAAAGTGACAAGTTGTTACCACTTCCGGTATACAGATCAAGATAGAGATATCTATATCTTGATATCCAAGATAACACTATTTCATCTCTTAGTACTGTTGTTGTACATGTGTAGTTGTATTAGAGTAGTATATATATATATATATATATATATAAACTTATGGGCGTGTGCACACAGTTACTTGGTTCTCTTGGCCAGTAACCAGGTTATAGCTCGTGTTGGAAGTCCGTTAAGCCGTCAAGTCTTACGCCCGCGCCAGCTTTCACTCGCCCTTCGAAAAACTCAACTCAATAATCTACTCTTTTATTATTTTTAATATATTTTTATACTCTCTTATTCTCTTTATTATTATTATTTAACTTTTTTTTAACTTTACTTTTTTCTCGCTACATTATTCGTTTTGTCGGATTTGTGTTATAAACACACACACTCACGCACACATATATCACGCTAGTATACACACATAAGGTAGTGTACCACGCGTGTGGGCTTTATAAATCTCTTGAGACTTTCCATTGTTGTTTAGGCACAACACATACGGCTTTCGCTTCACTCTTGTTGACCAACAGTACTTTGACGATTTAAATCTTTAAACGTAATGCTGTATATACTTTGAAGACATGTTATTTATTATTTACTCCTGATAATGGCTCTTTCTTTTATCAGACATCTTAAGGAGATTTAGATCAAAGTACCTGAATTATTTAAATTATTATAAATAACTTCGCTTAAATAATAATATAAATGTGTAATTATTTAATTTCATTAAAGTCCAAGCCGTTCACAATCTTAATTTATTGACATATCTACGAAAACATTATTAAACATGACAGTTTTAGTCGATATTGTCCGAACCGTCATCATATCTGTAATTAAGAACAATCAATAATGTCAATTAAACTGAGAATTTTCTAAAGGATTAAGTTAATCGGATAATAAATTATATTTTGAATGAAGACATTAAGTATTCTATTAGAAATAACAGCGAGTTGTCTTGAGAGAAAACTTGATCTTTCCTTTTTCTCACACAAAAAAAATAAATGGAACATTTTTTGTCCTATTCGTATAATTATTGATAATTCAAAAAAAAATTCTGGGATACAAGAATTTTTTAAAAGATAAAATTTTCTAGCCTTATACTAACTATTAAAAACTTTTTTATTTTTCGAGGGGTAACCCGAGTCGAAATATCAGACGTAAATTGAACGATTTTTTTGTATTTTGGTTCGTAAAAAAAAAATTTAGTACACGGAATAAAATAGGTGCTGCAGCAGGATTTTTCTTGTGGAATAACTAGGATACGTAACAAGTTTTATGTACTAATTTTTTTGTTCGTATAATGAAATTTCACAATTTAAAAAAAAAATTAAAGTTTGGAGAAAATTAAAATTTTTTTTTAGAATTTAATTTTTGTTTCAAAATTTTGAAATTTCATTATACGGACAAAAAAATTAGTACATGAAACTTGTTCCTTATCCTATTTATTCCACAGGAAAAATTCTGCTGCAACAGGATGTTGTTCCCACAGGACTGCGTTCTGTTGCAGCGCCTATTATTTTTTCCATGTAATTTCATTAGTTATGATTTTAATTTAATAATAACATTAATTAATTTATTTCGATATTTGTAATCACAATTTTTATAACCTTGATATGAAATAATATATGAACAGATATAAATATATGGTATTGAAAATGTAAACTGAAAAAAATGTCCAAAATGTTCAACTTACTTTCAAAACCTTTAATTTACATCTAATGTTTCGACTCGGAAAAATCCAAGGTGGATTTGATTGAATTTTGAAATAAATTGATTTCTAATTCGTAATTGTCATTATTATTGTTAGTATTAGTATTTTAAAATGTGATTCAGTATCCATGACGATAAACCGTTGGGTGGCACACAGGCTCAAAGATGGAAGAAAATTCGCGATAAAACGTCCAAGACGATTCACGACGATGCCACGTAAGGCTTTGAAAGTCTTCTTGGCGTTCGTTGGATAGTATAGCTTTGGTACTGCTGGCTCTGCTGCTGCTACTGGTACTGCTGGGTTGGATAGTACGCTCAGCTTCTCGTAAATCAATCGAGGCGCTTACCATTTACCGCAACCCTTAAGCTCTATACCCTCGCTCGCTCGTCTCTGTCAAGGGTAAAGTCTGACTCGAAACTACTACTACTACTACACCCATTTCCAACTTTGTCTTATCTTGCTCAGACATATACCTGTATATATAAATATATACTTTTTATAGTATTTTCTTTTTCCCACCTTACACTTAACTTTATATTATTTTAAATAAATTTTGAAATATACTCGGATATATTTTTTATACAACACATTAACCTTAACGCAAAAGTTTTTTATTGATTCAATAAAGTATTTGGTTATTAAAATAAAAAATAATTACAAATAACGAAGTACTTATATATTTTTATCAAACATTTTGTGAAATGAAACAATTAAATATGATACCACTGGAAAATATGTAAAAATTTTTACTTGATACTTAAAAATTTTAATTGCATGATAAAATTTCGTAAATAATTTATTGTTTTCATTCATTAGTACACGCGAGTTATTCAATATTAATAATTTGATATACAATGAATACTTATTTATTATCAATTATATTATATAGTTCCAACATATTGCATTACAGTTCATAGATTTATATAAATTTATATTATGTTCTATTAAATGAGATTTAATCTTCAAAGTAAATAGTTAACGTATAGTGAAATGGCAAAGGATTACTTACATAATTAAATATAATTAATATAGACTTTCAATCGATTATTTAGTAGAAAATTAATAAATTATGTTTATTATCAATTTGAAACGGACAATAAATATTCAATGATTTTTTTATATCTATATACAATGTATACATTTTTTTTTTACTATATGGTTATATAATGATCACGTGCAATATTGTTTTGTCTTCGATAAATAAGAATTAACGTCCACGTAATTATGAGTAACAATATAAATGGCCTTAGAGCCAAAAAAATAAATAAATATAAACAAGTAGTAGAGTTATAATTTATTAGTATCAACAAATTAAATCTGGCGAGGCCAGAAAATAATTTTTTTTTTTTTTTATTACTTATAAAAAATATATTAAAGCTTTTTTGTGTCTATACATATATATTAGGGTCTATATAAATATATATACATATATATCTTGATATAAAAATTTATCTTTTTATATTTAATCGAAAAAATATTATAAGAATTGCAAGAATTCAAGGATGAGCATCTACTAGTTTGTAGTCGATGAAATTGAGCCTGGAGCATCGCGGTGAAATTTTATCCGAAAAAATCTTAAGATATATATATATATATATAAAAAGAAAAAGAAAGTAAGCAGACGTAGACTTGGACTTGGATTGAGGTTTAGTATTACTCCCTCGATACTTTTCTTCATCTTATAATTCTTTTAATCTCGTGTATCCCGTCTTAGTTACGAATTTACCTCGAAATCTCATTAGTATATATTTATTTTATTTTACAAATTTAAATGTATTTAATTTAAATTTTATGACAGTAAAAAAAAAGCTAAAAGTAACAGACATCCAATTAAAATGAAAATTATTTACCATAATTAAACGTGGTATTTGTGAAAGAGATATTCTCAATAGCGTTTGCATTCATAGCCCGAATTACCGATAATCAAGGATGCACATTTCAAGTTAAGTGTGATAATGGAAACACACTCTGAATCCGGGTCTGTATACTGGTGATAATTAGAAAACCTTAATTTTGGAACGGGGCCATCGGGGACTGGGGTGTATTCCCATCTAGGATAACCACCGGTGCCTATAGACCACCAGTAACAGCAACAACACTATATAATAGTATATAGTAGCTCTAGTGTGGTATATACCGCTAGCCATCAGGCAGTCTACCAGTCTACCACCAATACACCAACACTAAACACGGCTAGCTCGCGCGGTGGTGATAATGCAAACGACTGGACGCCGGGAAAATGCAACAGGCCGGAAATAATGTGTAATAGATATAGATCACGATAGATAGAATTGTATTGGAGTTGTTGGAGCCGAGGTCTTCGCGTCTATTCAACCTTCATCAATTGGCTCAGACGTTGTTGTTGTCGAACGCCAAAAGGATAAGCCCAACCTACTCCGATAACGAGAATGCTGTGCTGTTATACTAGATAGCTATCTTAACTTTCGTTGGGTAAAAAGCTTTTGCATCAATGAATTTTAATCTCTATTATACTCTCATGTTATTTACGTCACTCATTTTATTTAAATCCAATATTAATCGAAACAGTATAAGCCATCGATTTTAAATGTATACTTTATTTTATTTAAATTCAATTTTATTTCACTCAATCCGCCGTTAAATTATTTAAACTTTTTTTTTTCTAGACACTCAGTTATGTAAATTATTAACTTTGACAGTTTTATTATACTCAAAGATATTCTCAAGAGATAAAACGGCTATCACTGAATTTATCCATGGAAAAAGTTGAAATATTATATTTTTAATATTTTTGTTATACGAGCATTATATCTATCAGTATATTTATATAAATAGCGTGGATTTTCGCGCTAAATGTTCCACAGGAAATTGGAATAATCGTTTATTCATGAGGTGAAACGAATATTTTGTTGTGAAAATCGATGTTACGGGTAATTTATAGACACGTAGGTAGCAAGCAGTAACAAAGAGTGAGTAAGAGAGTGAGAGAGTGAGTGAGTGAGTGAAATAGATTTTGAAAATGGCGGCAGGTCTCTGGAAATTTCGAGGCAATCCCAATTAACCATGTTCTCTAGTACAATATGCACCCTCTATTTGTTTGATTCTCTGGACCATGTAGTGTACCTCGGCACATTGGTAGAATGGTTTGTGCACGTCCCACAACGCCTCAGCACATATCCTATCCGCGTCGGTGTAATCAACTCTCGATTTACTTCCGCGAGTTTCTAATTAGGATAGCGTAGTACCCACCTGCAGAGGCAACTCTCGCGTACGAGTCAGTTTCACCGATTCTATTCTACCGTCGTCACTCATCTCACTCTTGTTCTCTTTGTACATCATATTTTATCCCTTTTCATTCATTCTCTGTACACGTATCTCTGTTTTATGCCCGGTGGTGTATTAATCTCGTGTAATCGCGAGAGACTCCCATCGCATCCCGGCCCGCCCGTGCTTTTCCAATCCACTATTACTATTACTGCGGTGGGTAAAAGGGGAACGAGAAATATATATATATATAGATATATAGATATACATGTACAAGAGAATCAAGACCGAAGGGTGTGTACAGTATTATCAATGTACCTCGGATTTTCGGATTAATTGCGCTTTGCTACCGTCTGCTTTGGTCATCACGCCACGATGAATAAATAATTCACGATAAATAGCGTAAAATTTTCGACTATTCAATCCTCTGACGAGCTTCATTTTATAGATATACATTACCAGTGCTTTGATGCTTAATTCTTTTATATTCCGTTAAATAAAAACTCGAAACAGATATTTTAAATTAATAAAATATAGAATAAACAATTTTATCTTCTATTCAATTTCAAATTTAATTAAAAACAAAGTAATTTTTTTTTAAAAATAACTCGAAGCTTTCAGCTCCTATCTATAGCTCTAAATATTAATTCCGTAGAAAACCAATCGGAAAATCTTTTTCTCGAATGAATTTTATATCAGTGGATAGTTGATAAGTTTCAGTTTAAAGTTATAAATTTGTAAAAAAGTTTGGTTTTATTAATAAACTCAAGATTTAGTTTATCTACGGAATTTTTTATATTTTTTTTTAATTACAGATAAACTTGTTGAGAATTTAATTATCTATTAAAAAGATCTCTTCTCCATTGCCAGCGTCATTTTTATCTTCCATGAAAGATTACGGTGTAAAAAAAAAAAAAAAAGAAAAGGTAGATTAAAATTTTCCAGGCTTTAATAATTGCGATAAAGTTATTTTTAAAATGAAAAAATATTTCGATAAAAATTTCATCCTTGAGCACTCGGTAATTTCCTGTTAGATGTATGCATAAAAAAAGTTAAAAAATGGATGAAATTTTCATATATCAGACGTATAGTATCCTCTAATATATACGTATATGTTATATGTATCTCTATATATAACCTTGATCTGAATGCTTACTTGCAGGATTTCCCTCACTTGATTTTTCCCTCCAGGCAATTCAGCGACGTTATACAGCGTTAACGTACGGTAGCACGTCATCGACTGAAGATGCCCGTCGGTAATTTTCAATTTCAATCTCTCCTATTTCCGAATTCTCAGCTGCGCATCGTGAGAATATAACGACCAAGATTTAAACTGAGAGTGAGAGAGTGAGTTAGATATAAATAAAAGAGAGATAAAAATAAGAACCAAGAGCTTACAGACTATAGACTACGGAGTATAGATATAGTGAGTAAATGAGAATAAGACAAGACGAAAGCTTTCCTCCTGTTCCTCCTTCTTACGTTCTTGAATTTTCTACAACATTCATTATTCACATTTCCCCCTCGGTCTTTTCTACCCTCCTCTGGTTCGCGATTGTCATCTGATAAATTGCCGGGCATCTAAAGGAAATTTCTCCTTTTTATTTAAACATATTTTACACTGAAAGTCCAACTCGTCTATCGTTTATTTTTTCTCATTTAAAAAAAAAAAGTAAAAATATTTATATAAAATAACAAAAGAAAATAAAAATAAAGTGAGGAAGTCGATAAAATGATAATTTCCTTCTTGAAGGCTTTGAGTCTCTTGGCTGTCGTAAAATTCCGTTGAGATGATAGAGAGTAAAGGATCTCCTCGTAGACGTTACCGTTGAGCGCCAGTTCATACATTGTATATACATCAGCGTATATATAAAATAAAAATAAATAAAAGATTGAATATGTTGGTAGATAAAGACATCGTATGACGGGTAAATATCTTGCACGTCGAGACGAAAAAACGCAACAGGGCGGAAGTATGTCGAGCGGATGGGACGTCGATAGTATTGAATGGTTCTGATGTTGATGCTACGAGGTAAGAGTAGAAAAAATAAAAAAAAATGAGAACCCGAGATAGTGATAGAGAGAGAATTTTAGCTTTTGTTAAAACTCTACAGCGTATGATGCTCTCACCAGTTTTTTAACCCATGTTCATACTGGGGATATAGTACCCCCGGCTTTCTGGATTGGTTGTCAAGTATATTCGCGTGATGTACATTGTACACTACCTAAAGTACCTAAACATCAGCTTTCGTGATGTATTGTACATCATATATAAGCACATATTGGTTCGCAAACATTAGTAGTACACATATTGTAAGATATGATGTCGTATGTCAGCCGCATTTATGTGTATTAAATTTTTTTTTCTTTTGCAAGTAAATAACTAAGCGTTAAAATGAAAATACATTATACTGTTATGATGATATATGATATATATGTATGTTTATATGGTTATATGTTGTGAGAAATCAATATTTCTATCCACTTATATATAATATATATATAACACGGACGGTTTTATGGACAAACATCTGTCACGAACACACGCATTGTGACTCACGGGAATTAACCTGCCCGCAATTTCATAAAACTACCTACCGACAATTGTCTATAATTTTGCTAGATAAAAAAATAAGTACTATTAGGTACTTTATTTTTTTTATTCTTCTACAATCGTATATATTTTTTTTATGAATTTTAAATCTACGCCAATTATAGAGATAAAATAAACATAAATGGGGGAAAAAATCTTTGGCAATTATCCTAGAATTTTAATATCGTACATATGATATCTACGAGGAGAAAAAAATTAAATAATTTTTACTACACTGTGAAAAGTTCCCAAAAAATTTTACTATGGGTGCATAGTAACACCGGACTATAAAAAAACTGATTCAAAATTTACAAGTGTCCCATAGTAAACGTATGCGCATAGGCCACAATCGTGTGGTCTGCGCATGCATTTACTATAGGACACTTGTAAATTTTGTATCATTTTTTTTATAGTCCGGTGTTACTAAGCATCCATAGTAAAATTTGTTGGGAATTATTCACAGTGTAAATTTGAAGAAAAAATTAAAATCCGAGAAGTAATATTGAAACGTTAAAAAAAATTCAAAACTTGTACAAAACTCAAAGTAAAAATTACAACATATTATTTAGAATAATAAATTCTGTTGATTATAAAAATTACTGTGTTCAAAATAAAATGTACTAGCGACAAATAAAAATTATAATGTACCAATAATTTTGACTATTGTAGTTGTTAAATATTAATTAACGCGCTTTGTGAAAGATGTATTCTGGCGAGTAATTTTTACAATCTCAAATAGTCATTTCATCTCCCGGAGTTGCAATTTGTCTTACCGACATTCTAAAATGTACAGTACCCACGTAGAATTACATTGGAGATGTAATCTTTATCAACTACCAAACAAAAATTGCGACTAATATACTAACTTTTAATAATTCTGAAAACAATTTCTACTTTTTGTAACATTGAACTATTTTTTATATGAATAAGTAAATATTTATTTTTTCCAAGCGAGAATTTATCGAAGCTGTATTGTAATTATTATGATAAGTAAAAATTACAATCTAGATAGTAATAATTTAAATAAAAAATTAATTTTTTACATTCCATCGTAATTTTTTTTATGGGTTGTAATTTTTTATTTGAGAGCAAATTTTGAATTGTGATGGTAATTATTATTTAATTTTGACCTGCATTTTTCTCCGTGTAGCATTTGAAATACTCACTGCTTACTATACTACCCAAGGAAATATAATTATGGATAATTATCATATATCATGCTGGAATTACTATTTAATAATTGAACAAACCATATATTGATTATTAAACTAACGTATTATTTAATTATACTAATAACCAGTAGTATGAATTATTAAAAAAATGTTTATTTTGAACTATATACAATCAATTATTCAGACAGATTAATTCAGTATCCAATAATCAAATATGTATTAGACATTTAGGGTCATGTGAATCGATCGATTACTACATCAAAGATTAAATGTTTCCTATCCTTATACCCGTTCGTGTATATTGCTATACGGAGCTTATTCGTCATGACATCACGTGTAGTTTAGGTAGATCAGACATCGAGGTAAGCAGGCAAGCAACTATCTAGGCAAATGGAGTTTAAGCTTTGTCACAAGGGGTGCAATGAGCACATAACTGCAGGAGCATTTCGCTCTATGTATCAGAGTGTTAGTATGTATGTCTTATACATACTGTAGTATACATACATACATATGTATGTATATATAGATACATATATATACAGTGACAGTGGTACCAGAGACTAATGTATACAGAGGTCCTTCAGGACACGTGGACATCGAGAATGTTATCATGGGGATCAATTCAATTGTCTTAAAGTGAGTTACTGCCGTTAGGACACAACGAATTACAAGAGGGGAATCAACTCTGGTCGTTGATGTTGTAAGCTAGCAAGCTAGCAAGCTAGCAAGCCAGCTAGCAAAATCAGGAATAGGAGCTTTTGTATTGGAAATGAACAAAGTCAATGTATGTTACGTGATAATGATACTTACCACCCTATCTGTTATAGCTCGGTAGCTATTTCTAGCGATTTCTACCTGTCTGTACCTACTACCGACCCACCCCCTATCTCAACTGTTATATCTCGAATCCAATATCGAACAGTCAATGCAAGTGTCTTTTGTTATTTCGTCCCTTTGATCCTGGCGTATTGGCGAACGAACAAACGAACATTTGCTGGGTGAAAGAAAAAAAATAACTGAATAAGAGAATAAAAAAAAATAAGGGGGAGGGAGAAATTGAGAGAAAGAAAGAAACGTACATTTTGTCAAACTCTATACAGGTTTCTCTTTGATTCGGAATTACTGGAGCTTTTTTTTGTTCGGGCCTTTGTCACATGACAGTTACTCTTTTGAATTTATATACCTCTTTGTGAATACCAGTTAATGAAAAACTATGTTTGATTAACGAAAATTACTTGTTTAATTAAAGTGATTAATATCACTTGTTTAATTTGTCGATGTTTCATTCAAGCATGTTTATGAATTAGCAGCGTTTAATTACTTTGAATTAAATCTTCATCCATTGATTTATTCAATTATAACTTATGATTGATTTTTTGTTAAAAAAAATTATCAGACTAAAAAAAATGATGGAATTAAATTTACCACCTAAACTAGTAATAATCAAACTATACTTTGGTCATCGTAGCGACAAATGGAGTAGCATAAATGACACTGTGTAAGATTAATCTGTACTGTAGTAGTTCTATTTACCATTCGACTGGGGTAAAAATTTGTAGGCCCAGCAACTACTTAATGTAGTATGGAAAACTCATCCTGTGGTTTCTTTAACCACACAATTTTATAAGATTTAGTTGGTATTACTATTTTTGGAGTACGCAATATCACATAATTTGTACAATCTACTCCAATGTGGAGTAAAATGACTGACAAACGAAAACGACAGTGCCACCTTAAACTTTTTTACCCCACTGTGTGGTTGTACTAGCTCCACAATTGTAGTTAAAATTACTACATCTTCAAAATGTGGGAATTATAACCTTTAAAATTACGTGCTTGTATTTTATACAAACGAAAATTAAATACTCAATGAAACTATGTTAGTAATATAAAAATTAATCTGTCATAAAGATAATTCCAAATGAAAAATAAATATTATGACGTATAGAAAAAAAAATCTACTTTAAAAATTTAGTGCGTGTGACATTTCGAATTTATTACTTATAAATCCATTCTAATATATTTAAAAACTCTTTGTGCGAACAATATGATATAAATTTTTAAATTTTTAAAGCTTTTTAAGTACCATGAAAATAATAAATATCGATTAATATATATTTGAAAAATAAATTGAGGATAAAAATTATAAACTATGATGTGGAGTAGTAAGAACTACAGCTGTCATTTACCAAGGAGTTGTTTTAACCAACGACAGTAGTAAATGTTACCACAGTTTGTGTATCACAATAGGCTAGTAGTCATTACTAAATGTGTAGTCACCCTATACATTACTAGTAAGTGTAGTATATGCACCCCTAATTGTGGTAAATTCAACTCCACCTTTTTTTACGTGCAGTTTCAGAAAATAAAATTTCATTTAAAGAAAAAAGATTATTAAATTTAAAAATAAAAAACTACTTAATAGATTTTACACGCTGCTGCCACATGCTACCAATAAAATAACTTTTATGAATTATCTTCCCCATAAACTTTATTGAGAAAAAAAATAATTTTTCATAATAAACAATAGCCTTTAATAAATTTAAATGAATTTAAAAATATTCGGTTTGTAATTAAAGTTTTTTATGTTTTTTAATAACCGGCATATATTAGAAATAATTATAAATGTAAATGAGTTATAATAATAAAATTTTATAATTTAGTAATTCAATGAGGCAAAATGCGCGAAGCAAATTGATGGCATGAAATGTCTGTCCTATAATAATTATAGTGAATGGTTAAACTTCCGGCGTGAGTATCAGCATCAGCATTGTGTTTAACTCCTCCGTCTCTATTGTTGTGAATATAGCGGATATTGGAAATACTCAAAGACGAACTTTCCAAAGTAGGTTTCTCACACCGCAGACGACACCACCACCTACCAGCACTACCACTTTTACTTATACCACTCACTTATGAATAGAAACGGGTCGTTTGGGGGTCGAGAGATCGCTACCGGATCTACTCTCACGGGTACATCGGGGTGAACTACTCCCAGGAACCGATTAATATTCATGATATCACGATAACGTGAACTGTCGTGAAATCGGTGCCATTGCATTACATTGCAATGGAAGGGTAAAAAGCCACCACCTTAACACAAACACACATACACATGCACACACATGTTTTAACATCAGTACTTGCAGTGTGATGATGCGAAGGGACCAATATTCACACCAATACAAACGGAAAACATTCCAACCTAGTTTTATAGTCTGAACACGCGCACACTTTTCATTATTATCATTCCGAATACACAATCGTAATAAAGGTGTATACATACGATTTATATCATCAGTAAGTTGAAGAGAATACACAAAATAAAATAGCTGTTGTATGTAATGCCAACAATAGGATAATAAAAAAAAATGTCGTGTACTTGAGTTGTAAGCTGTAATAGTTGTAGGCACTAAAAATAAGTAGTTCTGTTATGGAAAAAAAAAAAAATAAAATAAATGGGTAGACTAATTCTTCAGTCTTGACATATATACTTATGTTAAAGAATCTAGTTTGTCCTCCATCGTACTGTTTAGTTACAATAGTAATCTTTCTTGATGAGTAGTAAATAACCTCTGATGCAATTCTCTCGACGACGCGTGTGCAAATGCTTCGCGGATGTGGAATATTTAAAAGAAGGGGAAAGTAAGTGCCTCCCTTTGTTAATGTTCGACAATAGTGCACCTGCTAGTTTTTTTTGTACATAAATTTTTTATTGTTATTATTTTTATTATATTTTTAACTCTCAGTACTGTGCATTTACGCGGAAATTATGCAACACCAAGAAAAACACCTCATTGCGTCATATTTTTCTCCCTCCTTGTTACTGCAAAACTTCTCAGCTCGTCGACTCGCTCTCATCATCTTCAGCTTTAAAATTATCACTGACGCATCCGCTTATTAACTCGCGTTGAATTGTTGCAAGAAAACGTGATAGACAAATCTACAGATAAATGCCATACGAGTTAAATTAGTTTGAAAATTTATTATTATAAATTCAACTATAATTTATTTATTAAAAAAAAAAAAAAAATAGCAAATTTATACTTTAGTACTTTCGTAATACTGAAACTCCGTTACGTAATTTCTTAAAATCAATTTAATATCCAATTTAAAATTCTAAACATTCAAAATAATTTTATTGAATACAAAAAATATATATATCTTTATTTTTAAAAAATTAACTAACTATACTTTACAACATGCATTATCCGGTGTTAAATATCGAATACTAGTAATAATAAATAAAAAAAAAAAAAGAATAAAAAATAAAAAGGAAGGTAAAGTTAACCGCAGAATGCACGGCGTTTTAGTCGTTTTTCACGTTAACGTTTCGCATTTCCCGGGTGGTGTAACGAGTCGCGTGATAGTCCACAGCCCAAGAGGGGGTGAGGTAGGCTGGAGGTAAAACCACCAAGAATCATGTTACTCAAGACGAGGGGGAAGATCACATGGGGGTAAGGGGACCGAGGATACGATAGAGGTAGCAGTAGATATATATATAATAGCGTGAGTGAGGTTACAAAGAGGAGGCAAAGAGATCGAGACGCGAAGTACAAGTTGGAGCAGAGGCCATACCAGCAAAATACAGAGTCCAGGCTTCTTGCCAGTTCAGGAGTAAAACTCATGGCTATAGACCCTATAGACTAAACACCAGTGTACCAGTGTACTATACATATAACATCAGACAATATTAGCTGTATTGTAGAGTTTCTTACCGGTGGATAGGAGCCTGGCATAAGCTTGCTGTTGATACTCCTCTACAACATGCAACAAACAACTCAGAAGCGAGTATGGTTATAGGTAGGACTGTACCAAGGTTCGTCGTTGTCGGTAGATAGTAAGCCGGCAGCCGGCAATTACTAGCAGGAATGTCTGGGAACGCGTGGGACTCGATCTTGAGTAAGGCCCCTACCCGCCACGACACATACATATATACAAGTCCTTGCCTTCTTCTCTCTTTATCTTCTTCAGGATCCTTTTTCTCTTTATCCTCCTCACATTACCCTCCCACTTATTTTCCTGACTAAACTTTACAGTCATAGTCTACTGTGTGCTCTATAGCTAGACTCCCTACTTGCATTATGTGGAGGCATACATCTATGCAAGAAATTACGTGGACAGGTATATGACCCGTTCTCTCGAGAGAAGAGTCACAAGCATTAACCGTTTCTATATATACTTATACCGTACATCTAAGTATTTTCTATCCTACTCGACTTATTTGCGTACATACATACATATATATATGAGCGTGTATAATGTTAACCCCGAGACTCTAATCTACCATTCCTCTATCATCTATTTTCATTCCGTTAAAAGACGTAACATAACAGTGTGTCCCGACATATGCCCTGAGAGATATACACGCAATCTTGTGGCAGGCCACGAGGATCAATGAGTATATGAACGAGTAAGTGAGAGAGATGATAAGGATGAGGATGAGGAGGAAAGTTTCAGATAAAGAGAAAGATAGAAATGGGAACGGTTACAAACGAACGAGCGAACGAGTGAGCCCCACCCACACTGCCCGGATGTGTGGCATCTCCGACCTCGAATAATTTCAGAGGACGCCCAGCTACAGAGTTCTCTCGGTACTACGGGTTTTATAAGTGTCCGCTGATTTATCTTTTACATATATATACACATACATATATATATTGCTCGCGTTTATATATATTAGTCGTCGTATGTATTCGAGAATAAGAGACCCGTTGAAATATATTGTAAGCGACCAAGCGGGATATCTCCTGGCGATGACTTTCTCCCTTGGTTTAAAACTTGCCGAGTAGAGGTTTATCTTATTCATCTGGACGTGTACGCGCCTACGCAAGTCCTGGGCTTACAGCGATTGCTCCTGCTCGCTGCTCCAAGAGTAGCAGAAACCAGAAAGAGTCCAAGTATTTTGTACCTGGCTACACGTGTGTTTTACTTTTTTTAACCAAATTTAATGGAAGAATTGAAGAAAACGGAGTCGCGAAAAAAATAATAATAACAAATGCGTAGAAAAAATATAAATAAAAATAACAAGTTGGCGACGATCAACATCTGGCGGAGCAATTTGCCCCAGGGACCATTCACGCGATTGGGCGCGAGCCGTGAAGATAAAGAACACTGATTCCTTTTTCCCTTATTTATATTCTGCACATCCTTCTTTTCCATCTTTCTTTCTTTCTTTCTTTCTTTCTTTCTTTCTTTCTTTCTGTATTCTGTTCCCGCTACTTCTTCTTTCTTGTTCTTCAGATATATTTACTGTATATGTATATAAACTGTATGCTTGTTTGCTTCCTTGGTATCTTTCGTAATCGTGCACGCGTGCCTACAAGTACGCACTTACCAGGACTCCTGTTCTCTTTAGACACGCTTCTGTGCGTTTCAAGGTTCACTATTTATACGCACGTCTATTAAATTCATAGGTCATTATATTTAATCCTCTAGTTTTTTTTTTATTTCAAATTTTTTTCAATAATTTTTTTTTTTTTTTTTTTTTGAACTGTTGTATAACTAATTTAATTAGTTATAATGAGTAAAAAGTAAATTTATATATACATGCTTAAAATATTTGCGTATTTACTATTTGAGAAGTTAGAGCTTTAATAATTGTAATTACAAAGTTTTTGATTCTTAATGAATTTTCTTGCTTAAAACTATCTTCCTCTTTAATCGTCTTTCTCAACACAAAAGAAAACAAAGAACCTGAAATTCAAACTTTAAATTATGTCACTAAATAAAACTACTAAAGAACAATTAAATATAATGTACAATTCGAGTTGGATATTCTTTTTTTTTTATATTATAAATTAAGTTTAAATATAAATTAGATAACTTTTTAATTTTATAAAATAGTCAAGTAAAGTTTGTAATTGTTTTTAATATATAAATATTTATATAAAATATACTAGACAGCAGACCATGATGGATAAATAATAATACCACGATAAAAAAGTAAGCAAAAATTATTGTATGAGATCTGATAGTTTTTACTTTTGACAAAAGTAAAAAATTACTATGCATAAGTAAAATGTGTTCATAAATTAAAAATTACTAAAGTTGTAACTTTTACTGTCTTTGTATATTTTAGTTATGGAAATAGTCATTTTTCACTTATGCCAGCAGTAAAAGCTATCGGATCCATTAAAGTTTTTGGGTTACTTTCCACATAGTAATTATACAAGATGGCCGCAAACCGAGAATATCGGGAATTATCAGGGAATTTAATGCAACCGGAAAATATCATGGAAATGTCAGAGAATTTCAAAAAGTATCCGGGAATTGAATTGTGACAGTTCAAAATTTAAAAAATTTTCATTAATACACTAGTTTCAAAAATTAAAGGATATTAAAAAAATTCAAATTTTTAAGTGATTTTGAACAGGTTGTAACTCGACGGAAAATGGTCGTATGACAAAATCAAAAAAGACAAATTGTAGCTTAAAGTGTCTAGTTTTCTGATCTGGTCTTTAAATTTTTTATTATGTGCGGTTCCGGAGTAATCCTAAGAAAACTATCGAAAAATAAATTTACCAAATTTTTGCTCGTCTTAAAAACGGTCTTCGAGCTCCAATAAATATTTTTCGATAATTATAATTGATTTCTGATTGCTCCGAAATCGTGGATAATAAAAAAATTTAACGACCAGATTAGAAAACTAGACACTTGAAGCTACAGTTTGACTTTTTAACTTCCCGCCAAGAAAATTGCAAATTTTCAAAAATTCGGGAAGTTATTAGTTTCAGTCCGATTTTCGAAAATCGAATATCTAAGAGATCTTGACGTTTTGAGATTCTAGGAAGCTGTCCTGACTAATTTCACGATGATGTCCGAGTGTATGTATGTATGTATGTATGTATGTGATATATTGAATATCAATGATACAAATGAAATTTCTAAACCAGGGAATTTTGAAATCTTTTTGTCGCCGTCCTGTTATAGCTAAATTTTGAGATCCGTTTTTTTCCATGTGGTAATTTGATTAGTCGTTATTTAAAAAATTTCTTTGGTCTTTAGAAATAATTAAATAACCCAGAGTCGTATAAGCTTCAGTAAACGGTTGTCACGATTGGAGATCGTGATGGGCGTAGGTACGATATTCGTATAAAGTATAGTGAATAAAAAGGTACTTACATTGATCAAGGACCGATCCTATGACCTGGGCTCACGTGACCAAATGCTCAGTTTATTCTATTTTATATTTAATTCGCGCCCACACAATATTATTGAAGACAATATTGATAAAACCCAAAACGATTTCCAATTAATTATGTGACTGATCTAATTTCACAATCAAACGTCGAGCGGTAAACGTAAGATTGTGTACCCCCTACTGTGAACTATCGGTCTGAGCGGCTAGACAGGTAGTAAAATAAGGGATAAAGGAAGGTGGGTTGCCGAAAAGCCTCGTGAAGCTATTATCTCGTTGTTAAAGTAAAATTGTCTGATAAATAATGTTTTTCAAATGTTTTATGTTAACGAGTATTTATTTATTAAATGACTCAATATTCTCAAAATACAAAGGGGTTACAAATGGCAATATTAAGAATAGTAAATATAAAAGCAAATGTTTCATGCATATGGGTTACAATTATTTCAGAGTATATAAAAATAAAAATACCAAACAATGGTTACAATATTCAAAAACTTACCCTAAACAGGTTTTGGTGAGGTGTCAAGACTGTCAGCGGTTACACAGGACACTTATTCACGACGCGTTCTCGCGGTCAATTGATGTGATTTTAAATTTATCGAATTATTTATTTATTTAGTCTACCTTGTTGTAGAAGCTTCAATGGTTATGCGTTTTTAAATCTCAGTAGGTTAAATTAAAATGAAAGTCTTCGCGCTTTTCGCGGTAAAATAATTTCAATGTATTCAAATTCTTCGCGTCTTCGCGGTAATATAAATTTATAAAATCTTCGCGTATTTTTCGCGGAAAAAAAAAAATATTTCTAAATATTATTCAAAATCTTCGCCTTTTCGCGGTAAAATATTCTTTAAAATCTTCGCATTTATCGCGGTAAAATATTCTTTAAAATCTTCGCATTTATCGCGGTAAAATATTCTTTGATTCTCCACGTTTCTCGTGGTATATTTCAATATAAAAATAATAAAATGAATGAAATCAAATGGATTATAATAAGATGAAGATAATCAATGCTGTACCGGTGCTAAACGGTTGATATTAGTTCACGACTTACAACGATCAAGGACCAATCGTACGATCTGGGCTCACGTGATCGGATGCTATACGCTAATATCGCGTTGATTATGCTTCTGAAGCTAGTAGAAAATAATATACCGATTATACGAGTGCTTACGACGATCAAGGACCGATCCAATGATCTGGGCTCACGTGACCGAATGCTCAATCGGGATATCAATCCTCTAGCCACGAACACCGTCAAGTGTCCGGAGTTCGGTAAGGTTCAGAGTTTGATGCCCAAAAGAACTGATGAGCTAAAGTCCATGGTCTTTTTATATGATCCTCGCATATGAAAAGTGGTGGTAACCAGTTTCCCATACGAGAGGACTCGGACTCGCCCGAAAGTTCTAGGCCCATGCACACGTGTGATCCCTGGGAAACAGATTTTGACTATTAAAGTAGGCTGATGACCTGGCGCCACTCTGTCGCTGAGCATGCTCGTGTAGGAATCCATAAATTTGGAGATTTCCATTAGCTTTCTCTAATTTCCAAGAATCACATGCAGGTGCGCATGAGTTGGGTGGTTTATAGGTTTAAGATGAAAAATCAAAGAAGACTACCGCTTCTATGCTTAGATTAGTTAAATGGGAACGGATACATAAATTTTAAAAGTACGTTAAGTAAAAATGATGAAATTTCCAGAAAGAGAAATATATAATACGCGTGGTCCATTAGTACAATACGACTTAGTTGTAAAGCGTTGACAACGCTCAGGTAGGTATATTTGTCCGGTACGACTTCTGGCGTCAGTAAGTTGGCGTTATACATAAAAAGGTTTACATACAGGAGGTTTTAGTGTGTACTTATTTTGGAAGAGAGAGAAAAAAAATTAAAAATTTTTGAATGTAGCAGCCGTGACACCTCCCCACCTAAAAATAATCATCGTCCCGATGATTTACAATTTATGCAATTATTTGCTTAAATAGTGACTTAAATCAAGCTTAATTCAAAAATTTTTTTTTGTTATTTTACGTTCGTATTTATGAAAAGGTCTGGATAAGAGGATAGTAAAGAACATCGCTTAAAATTTACTCATCTCAAATTGTCGTGATGTCTCTTCACAATAATTTTGGTATGGTGGATTCTCAAATGTTGCAACTATTATGCATCGTAATTCGTTGATGTACTCGTACTCAAGATGATTGGTAACGTTATTATGTTGGTGAACAGACGTCGGTGGTTGAAGAACTTTATTGATGATTCCATTTTGTACGTCACAAATTGTGTTGTTCTGAGTCTCCAAATGAAGTCTTCAGTGAAAGATCGTGGACATCTGGTAAATTGGTAGTACAGTTTGATGGTTATTATTCTATGCAACAATCAACGTTCTCGATGCTCGTACTGTTTCTGATTCGTTTTGGTTTTTGTAGATAGATGATTTATCGCTGATGTTATTCATCATTTTCATGTAGATGGTCTTCAAATAGTGGTTTTATTTAGTTTCTAGAGACGACTAAATTGATAATTAGTGTGTACTTATTTTGGAAGAGAGAGAAAAAAAATTAAAAATTTTTGAATGTAGCAGCCGTGACACGGTACTGCATAAAGCCATTGTGTCACTGGGAAAAAATAAACGGTGTATGAAAGAAGAAATAAAAGGTAATAATAAAAAAAAAAAAATGAAAATAAAAGTAAAATAGGCACGCGATTTCGTTTTTAATTCAGGTCACCGAGCCACGTGGCACTGTCATGCTTTTCCAATTGATCGGATGTATTACGTTGAAGTAGTTTAGGAGAGTTAAACACATTTATATATACATATATATTACTGTTAGATATTATCGATCATAAAGCCAGTGAATTTTTTTTTATCTCTCCGTTCAAACAAACGCTAAAGCCAAAAGAATACGATGAATATTAAAGGACAAAAAAATGCTGAAATAAAACCGTAATTAAGGCTTTACTTGTGAATTTAATAGCTCACTGTAATAGCGATTTACAAAGTAATAAAACGAGAGCTGCTCAGTGAGATCTTAAACGAACCGTGATCGACATAAGTCGACACAGAATAAGATTAAAAATAAAAAAATGATAACAAAAAAATGAAAAAACAGATGATAAGAATAAGCGGGAAGGAGATTTCCTCTGTCCGGTGAGGATTACATCCGGCTCCGCATACTAGCAGGATTGAGAGTGCGGGAAAGTGAGGAAGAAAGAATAAAAATAATAAAATAAAAGAAAGGATTGAGTGTTTTAATACACGGAAAGATCAGAGAAGTGAGAGTAAAGGACAGAAGATGGTTTCAGAAGCACACTGGATAATATTACGAGGCTTTAAAATGCTAATTAGAATATACCAATTAAAACAACGTTAACCGTGGACTTTTCCGTCTACCACCTGGGACTCGACCTTCCGTGAATTCATCGTCACAATCCACTCTCCATCTCCACCTCCACCTCAACCTCTTGTCCCTACTTTACCGTGTTAATACCGAGAACATCAATAAATTTTTATGCTAAAAAATCTTTTATTTTTATTCCACAATCTTTTATATTAAATAGTTGACGGTATTTTTAATCGCTGGTTTAAAAAAAAAACCTTGTTCCTCATCATTAAATTTCATCACTGCTTTTTTTTTTTTTTAATTTTTTTACCAATTTAAAAAGTACATTCAAAAGTCTCATCTCATCTTGCTCGTGCCGGTTCTCCGGCTTTCTGAGTATATATCAGCGTAGGGAGAGATTGGAAAAAAAATAAAATAAAAAAAATTGCGTAAGAGACCGACGACCGAAGATTACGAGGCATAAGAAATAATGAGATCTGGAAAAGGAATGAAAGCAAGGCCGAATAGTTGAATTGCCGGCAAGGTCGTCGAGTTCGAGAAAGTAACGAGTTGTAGTTATATTCCCAGGAGTCACTTTTCCCACGTGTTCGAAGAGTCGAGGACTTTGAGAAGGCGTTGCACGTGAATTATTAAACGGTATAATCTGTCTAGTCTTGTATATATATATATATATATATATATATATATATATATATATATATATATATAGTTTGGTAGAATAGTAAAACTAATGTCAAAGAATTGAGCAGGAGAAAAGTCTTGGTGTGATATCTGTCATCGTTGTGGTACAGAAGAGTGTCCAGATAGGATAAGATTAAAGATAAAAAATAAAAAAAATATATCTAATTCGTCGTGGTTTGAATCATCACGTGCACGTATCTATGATGTAATCTTGATAACTATGAGATCGATGCTTCGTGACGATAGATCTTTTTAGTGATACTGTTACTATGATGATGACGGTGATGATGATGATGATGATTATAATCTATAGGTGATTTTGTTTTATGTGCTGCTCGTGAATGTATGTCCAGTCAATCCACTCTAGAATATCTTGTGCTGTATAACTATAGATATTCAAAAGTACATAATAAGTATGGTTATCTCTGTTGAAAGTCATCAAGTATACGTGTTGTCTGATGGCTTTGTCGCGCGACGGGTTTCTCTAAAGCCCAAGCCTAGTAAAGCCATGCCATGGCATAGTCTATACTACACCATACCAGCGTAACTGAATGATTACCATATGAATAGAGTCCGAGCGAGTGAATTGTAAAGCCCACTAGGGCCCTCCCAGAAGCTCTTGATACTTAATCCCCTTTATACTTTCACGTATTTTCTATTAATACTTTTGTTTGTATACACTGCCGTTAAGTGAATATTTGAATAATTATCTAGTATTTAATTTAAATTTAAATTTAGATTTTTTTGTTTTGCATCCCTTGAGCGCGAAGTGCTCTATACTCGCCTGAAAATGAAAAACTCGATTTCGTCATATTAAATTGTTTCAAAATTTATAAATACACTTAAATGATACAAAAAATATATATTGTTACAAAAAAAAATGATTAAACAACAGATTTTATATATTTTTAAGTCGACTAATTACGATTTTTCTATAAAATATCTGTTTTTAGTGACTTATAGCGTTAAATTCCTCAGGAGTCATAGTAAAACACTACAACTTCCGAAAAATACTATTTTCCAACTTAATTTTTTTCTAATATCTTCGTATGGTTAATGCAGCTGAATATTTTCATGTTTGATTATAATTCATATTTTTAAATAGACATCACACGACAATTTCTACCCTTTGAGCAGCCATATTACTTATTTTTTTAAATATACATTTAGTTCAAGAGTGAACATAGTCAAGATTATTTGTATTTTTTTTTACTTATCGTTTTCTATGTATCGATTATTTTTCGATAGTATCGATAGATGGCACGGAATATATATGCGAAAGTATACAAACTAGCAGCTGGCGTTTCTTAGGTAAAATGGCGGGCTATTTAAAAATTTATAATCTAATTTTTTTTAATTAACAGTCGATAAAAAAAAAATATGTTAAGATTCAAAATAATATAAAGGTTTTCAATGAAAAATTGTTGTATATGTAATAAACTTCTAACTCGCTTGAGTATCAGTCACATGAATGCTGAAGGCATGCACTTTTGGAATTTCCAGACCTTTTTTTTGTTCTTTTTCGGTTTTACTGGTGGTGGTGATGGTATGCATTCTATTGCCGCCATGGAAACAATAATGCTAATAATTATTTACTGTCATGAATTTGAGGTATAAAAATTTAAACAACGCCTTTCAATAATTCCACTAAACGAGTTAATTACAATTTAGCCAATTAAAGTGCCAAACAGTGAGTGTGAGAGATGAACGGCATGAACATTGGAAATGGCTGATGGCTTCAATCACATTTCCATCATCACCATACGCACTCGATAATTTGCGGCTTAACTGTTTTCCTCTCTCGCTCCCACTTGCTTGTTTCCGGTTTATCATTTTCTTTCTCACTTCTGTCACAACGATAGACTAGTGAATGTATATTTATATGTGTATATATATATGTTAATATATATCTATATATATATTTACGGGATCGTGCCGATGGCGTCGACCCGACGCTGTGCGAACCAACGCATTTCCATTTTCTCGGTTGGATCAGGCGGCGTGTTTTGCCCGAGGGTGTAAGCACCCAACCACTAGTACTCGTATCTATCTGCCCCTCGGCAACAACCGCAGTCGTGCAAAGTAAAACGTGTCGCCAGTGACTGAACCTTGGGTTTCATAATAATAGAAAAACTAAAAAATGTATGTAGGAATTATATATATCTATATCTATAAAGTTATTGATTATTTTCTGTTCATATTTCAATCTCTAGACATGGAAAATTTTTAAGACTAGAACACAGCAGCCACAAACTGGAAAAACCGGGAATTATCAGGGAATTTCGAAAAGTATCCGGGAATTAAATTGTGACAGTTGAAAATTAAAAAAATTTTTAATAATACACTAGTTATAAAAGTTAAGGGATATTAAAAAAAATTCAAATTTTTAAGTGATTTTCAACAGGTTGTAACTCGACGGAAAATGGTCGTATGACAGAAACAAAAAAGGTAAATTGTAGCTTGAAGTGTCTAGTTTTCTGATCTGGTCTTTAAATTTTTCATTATCTGCGGTTCCGGAGTAATCCTAAGAAAGCTATCGAAAAACAAATTTACCAAATTTTTGCTCGTCTTAAAAACGGTCTTCGAGCTTCAATAAATTTTTTTCGATAATTATTATTGATTTTTTATTGCTTCGGAATCGTGTGTAATAAAAAAATTTGAAGAGCAGATCAGAAAACTAGACACTTGAAGCTACAGCTTGACTTTTTGTTTTTGTTGTACGACCATTTTCCTTCGAGTTACAAACTGTCGAAAATTACTAAAAAATTTGAAATTTTTTTAGTATCCTTTAATTTTTGTAACCAGTGTATTTTGAATTTATTTTAATCATAAAATTTCTTATTAAATATTTTAACTTATATATTTTTAACTCCGAATAATCAAAAGTAGGCAATATTAATTTATTTTATTTTCATTTTTTACGGTTTCTCGCATGATTTAATTATCAAAATTAATTATTGAAAATGAAAATATAATAAAAACTTTGAATATCAATGATCCGAATAAAATTTCTACATCAGGGAAAACTGTGAAAAACTTTACTGAAAACCCGGGAAATATCTGGGAATTTTGAAATCATTTCTTTGTGGCCTGTAGAAAAAAACGAGTCAGTAAAATATAATCGAGTTATTAATTTTCTAAACTTATTTCAATTATAAAGTTATCGAATTTGTTAAATTTATTCTATAGATCCCGACAGGCGGTAAAGTTAATATATTTCAAATTTATAATGACATAATGTTATAAATTTTTTAAACTTTTCTCTAAATAATTTAACCGAATATATCTTCTCCCGAGCATATCAAAACTTTTAATTAAATATTAATGCAGTTTTAAA
Organism: Microplitis demolitor; assembly: GCF_026212275.2. NCBI lineage: Eukaryota > Metazoa > Arthropoda > Insecta > Hymenoptera > Braconidae > Microplitis > Microplitis demolitor. Next base: position 6,480,023 of record NC_068547.1, on the reverse strand, counting down.
ATATCTCCGTATGTAGTATTGATTGAACGGTTGATATTTTTTATTTTTATAGTATCTGAAAGATAACCAGATTTTTGATGAATCATTTAATCGTCAACGTCGTAAAGTTTTAATAATAAATAATAGCTCATAGTATCTCTAAAGTAATATTCAATGTTAGAGATAAAGTTTATTTATCAGATTAAATTTAATTATTCATATCTCGATTGTCATTTCTTATAAAAATTAAAAAAATTCTAAACTTTTTTAAGGGAAAACAATTGATATTAAATACTTGAATGGCTTCTATTTAATAATATTAAATTTATCCAAAATATCTATTTCACCTGGAAATCCGACACCTGTCTCGCTTTCAAGACAATTATTAAATATTCAAAGTTTACGTAGTATTAAATCATACATTAGTCGTGCTTCTCGTGGTAGTTCACCCTCTATACTCAAATTTACTCTTTTCCGTCAGTGTTGTACTGTCTATCTACGTCCATTATCCTCCTTGTTCAGTAAAAGTGAAGCCCGATATCGACATAGCAATATAGCTTCTCTCGTAGCTGTATCGTCGATATACTGCAGGAGTGAAACCAAAGATATCCACGGGAATCAGCATCATAGAGAGAGCTATTGAAATTACTTCACGTCTCACTGTCTTCTCACTGGTATTGCACGAACAGGAGCAGCAGGATCCAACAACGTGCAGCAGTATCCAATCCTATACTCCTACAACCATCAGTACTCGTGCTGTCCACCTCTGGTTAGTTATTCCTTCCTCTCTCTACAATCCTCTCATAGCAATAACCTATACGGAAATACACATCGTACCGTGATATTATTCCTGCTTCATTCTCCCCGGTCTCGGGGTATTCCGACTACTGATCCTAGACGATTATCCAGCCGTACGAACGTGTGCAGATTGGCCTCTTCATCCATTCCAGAGAGGCGTCAAAACGGAATTCAATGGCTCTTCTCTCTCTATCTGTGTCTCAGTCTCCTCTTATTCCTCAAATTCATATACATATATATGTCCCGTCTCACATATGTAATACGATGTAGTTTCCGCGTTTATGCAATCTATTTGCACGGATACAGGTTGATGCAATCGTCATCATATTCTATCGCGTGTGCCAGCACTAACTATCAATAAACTACACGGCATCAATACATTTGATGGTTACATTATGTGGTTTCTCTTTCTCTTTCTTTATAGTTTCCTCTTAAGTAATATATGTTCAAGCTGTACATAGAAGCCGAAGAAAAGAATAAGGCTGTACGTCTTCGGCAACACTTTAAATCGTGTCTTACCCGTGAGAACTTTCTAGCTTGAATCGAGTTATCGTGATGTACTGTAGCACTTATTATGCGAAGAACGCACGTGAGGAAGCTTCATATTTATATTCAAATCTATTATATTTTTATTACTTATCTACTTAGCTAAAAACAGTTGTTATTATTTAGGAAATATATATTATTATCATGAGGATTGCCAGATGAGAGAATGGTCCGCGGAACTGACAGTAATCCTACGCTGGCCCCTAAACGATAAGATTCAAACTGATGGGCTTTGTCTATAACTCTTTGAGTTTGCTCGATAAAAGCTCGGATTTACAGAGTTATTGGACTCCTCTGCAACTGAGTTTTAGAACCAACTTTTATTGACGTCACGAATATTTCATTTCTCAGGGTTTTATATTTCTTCTTTATCCTGTTCTTTCTACTTCAACTTAAACTTCACCAGCTTTTACTACAGAATTTAATTAAAAATATTTAGTTTCATTATCACGAAAAATTTTATCTATTTCCTTTATAATTTATTTGACAAACTTGTGTTTTACAGCTTTAAGTAATATCTATAATATACAGCATTATTTTATATTTTTTGTCACTGGATGTCTATGAATTCTCGTGTGTCATGTAGCATCAAAAAGATCGTAAAACCCTGGTACTCAATGAGATTCTGAAGATCTTCTCAGACATGTTTATGCTCACGAACGGCGACAGACAGGTAAAAATATTTTTCTCTCATATCTCTGAGGAGTCTGTCTATAAATATATCTGTCTATATATATATACTATAAGTATAAATATATTGTTGATGGTTAAGACGAGAGTAGTATAAGCACATCGATTTGAACGATGAACGCTTGCCCATATACTCTCGTAAAAGCTTGACTGGCACACGCGCGTGAAATATCCTCAGGACATGTCTTGCACTTTTCAAATGTCTTTTGGGTTTCCGTTCCTCACCAGCAACAACAACAACAACAACAACAATAATAGTAAGAACAACAACAACAACAACGACTTTTTCTTCAGTCGTAAAACCATAAGATACGACCCCCAGTATGACGTGCTCTATATATTTCTCTGGCTAACAACTACTTATCTTTCTTTCTCTTTATCTCTTTCTTTTTTTTACTTACTTACCTTTATACATTTATCTAACCAACCACAATATCCATCTAGTCGTTCTCGTTCTTCGCGAAATGATAATCCTCCTGTCATTTCATTCCCATCGGTGCATAACGGAAGATATTACTTTCCGCGAATTTCACCTAATAATCAAAGAAAAAATATTTTGCCGCACAAAAAAAAAAAAAAATTAAAACTTGTTTTTGTAACTTAAAGTTTAATGAGAAAAATTGTACGGACCATCAAACGTTAAAACTAGACTCGATTGCAGATCTCAAGATTTTAAAAACAAAAGGATATTTCACTTGAATAAATGAACAAAAAAAAAAAATAATAAAAATTCCATTATCTTTTTTTTTATTTCCGAATATATTTTTTTCAATATAACTATACAAGCGCGAAGGAAAAAAATTAAATTACGATGTCGATGTATTTCGAGTGGAATGCGATGGAACGAAAATCGACACGATCGCGTTCACTACTAGCATTTGAAAAATGTAGAGGAGGGTCGCCGACCCGGACTGACCCGTCTGTAGCTCTCGACCCTATCCTCCTTCTTCCCTCGGCCCCTCTTCCTCTCCACGTTCTATCACCTCCATCGCTACTCATCTCACTAACTCGTGTGTCTACTGGTATTTCTCTCACTTGCACTCCAACAAATGCCAATACTATTGTGGATCCACTATATACATATGTATATATTTTGTAACGCGTGAAACTGCGGCCGAGTTATCACAGCAACTAACAACTCACAAATATCTGTATACCATACCCTGGCATACTAGTACATACCAGTGCATCTGTGTACATGTGTACAGCCTTCATCTATTCTCCATATAATACCTCATCTAATCGGTTCTTCTCTCATATCATCGCAGAGAGCAGTTTCTCTCCATAACGTGCTGCTACCGTAATCTCATACCGAGATAAATTTCCTCAGTCTGATCCTCAGGGCATTAATCCACGCGGATTGGCGACACGACACGACTCTTGTGGACCAATACCACCTAAAGTTGTCTTGTATTATATACAGACACACGTACCAATATGTGTACTAACATAGACCCCGCGGGCCATCTGATCGAGTAAAACCACCGGCAAATTGCGTCTCAGCGAACCTGTTTCGTGGGATTTATCCAATCACACAAATTATCTAAGCTACTTTTTTTTTTTTACATATATTTCTTGCTAAACTTACTGGCGTTTGTAAACACGCATACCTAAATCTATGTATCGGTAATTAAATATAAGTGTACGTGTACATTTAACTAGAATATTATGTCTTACGTATTCTGTAGACGCTCAACGTATGTTTGAGTCACGGTACAGCATTTTATTTAACTTTTTAAATTATCAGAGTGATGTTTGACATGTAAATGCAAATATCTCATCACAGATATGACACTTGCGCTCTCAATTCTTTACACTTGATCTTATTTCATCAACTTACCGCTTTCCGGTTTCACGTGACACTTGTGACTCATCCTTTGCCAGGTTACGTCACATTTATCGTGATACATGAGTGCATTATGCAGTCACATCACGTGTTTTTTTATATATAACTAGTTATATGTTATTTATTATTCTTCCTTCATCATATTGCCAATCTATGTCAGTGGTTATATTTAACTTATTCAATTTTCGCCGACAGATTTTTTTATTTAAAGTAAATTACGAATGAAAAATTAAATTAGTTATTACAGAAAAATTTATTCAATTTCTTTTTTTCAAATTCAATTTATTTAAATTCCTAAAAGTATCGTTAAATGTAATGAAAATTTTTTATTTATTTTAAGGATAAGTAGAAAAATGTGTCAGTAGTCAGTCATAATTAATTATGCGTTATGAATTTTTAATGCTCAAAGAAAAAAAAATTATTTTATATTTTTTAATCCAAACTAGAAGTAATTAAATATTTAAATATGATTAAAATTTTTTTTTAATAACTATAAATATTTCATAGAGTTTAGAGTCGTTATTATGTGAAGAGTTCATTTTGTCAATAAATTTATGTGTAATTATAATTAATATACTCTGTAACCAGTTTCTAATTACTCTGTAAAAAATTTCGGTGTAAAAATGGACCCGGAGAACTTTACACGGCCTTGCAGTGTAAAAAAACGGTGTAAATTTCTCTCGGTATAAATTTTTCATTCGTGTAATTTTAACACGGTGTAATATACTTTTTTTACACCGTTCCGTGTTACTCGTAATTCTGATTAATGAGCAACAAACGATCATTGAATATTTTTAACTACTTAACCAATAACCACATTAATTTTATTTAGATATTAAATAGTATTTTGAATATTACAATATTTTCATGATTAACTTTCTTAACGCAAAATTATCATAAATTATAACTTTACACTTACATGTTTGGCGGTGTAAAAATTTTAAATTACCGCCTAAATTTAAAACTGAATTTGGTGTAATTTTCATATCGAGACATTTACACTATACCGGGTTCAAAAAATTTTTCAGTGTATGGATTGACGATTAATAAACAAATAAAATCTAAAAAGAACCACAAAAAATAAATAAAAACATCAAGTTTTCGTGTATTTGAAATCGTATGGAAGATAAAACTTGGTTTGTTTGTATAAAAAGGCAATATACGTGAATCTGGTACACAAATAAAAACATGAATGTTGCAGTTTTTATTAAAAACAATAAAAAAAAAAATAAAAAATAAAATTTACTTTTGGTTATTTTAGCATTCAATTCACTCAACTGAATTAAAATCTTTTATAAGTAAACATAACTATTTTTTAAAATAACCTACGCAAATAAATTTATTCCAATATTACAAGATTACAAAGTCATATTAAATTTTTCCATCGTTTATCATCAGCAAAACGTTTTAATTAAAAATACAAGTAAACAAAAAAAAAAATAAATAATTTACTAAATTAATTAAATAAAAAAAAAACGTACATAATATTTAAAATAATACTCATATGTGTAATTAAATATAAATTTTCTCGTATGTTGGTATGTTGGGTAGGATGATCGTGAGATAAATTTTTTACTTCAGAATAAATAAAATAATAAAAATTATTCAATTTATCACCGCATACATATATAATACAAGCTAACATTGTAGTAACAACTCGTTTACCTCTTCTTGGTGTACTCGTTTGCAAGGAAGAGTAAGTACACGGCGAAAGACACGCGATACAATTTGTTGAATCCAACGTACACGCGTCTCGTTAGCACCGTCTTACTTGCCCGTTTCTACAGGTAAATAAATGACGATTAAAACAAAAATACTAGGGGATGTGAGATAACTCTATCTGTATATATATATATATATTTATCAAAGCATATAGAAGTATATGTGGGTGTGGCTAAAGTTTGAATGCAGTGGTATCGACAAATGAAAGACGATGACCTTTCAGGCCCAGACTCAACTTCAAGCCTTCTCTTCCGGTTCTCATTCGTTTCACTGCACAAGTACGTCTTCTGTATACGCTCCCATGCTCTTAGAAAAGATGCTCAGCTACTCGGCTCTGCTGCTGGCTGTTGGCTGGGGAAAGTTGCCCTAAGAGAGCTTCTATTATCTCAAATTCTAGATTTTTCTTCCGGGTCTACCTCAAACTACTGCGGTTGTTCCTACCTTATTTCGTATTACTTTTGCTCTCTTTGCTCCATCATTTAAGACTTCTGAGAAATACTTTTGTAAATTCAACCTTGGATCATCGAGTTTCGTACTCTGTTTTTCACTTCGTACATACTTTTTATATGTGTATTACTTTTGCTATTATACTTTCAGTGCACGTTAAGTCTATTCTAAAATATTCCGGTTTAACTTTTACATAATAATATTTCAAGGAATAAACATACAAACAATTTAGTATGATTGCTAAAACTTTATTGTAGTTAAATAAAATTTATTATTGTTATTATTTTTACATACGATTTACTTTGTTTGCAGCTTATAATTTGGTTACTTAAAAATTATCAACAATTGTAAAAGTTTTATTTGTAAAACTTTTTCTTATAATTTATGTAATAAAATATACAGTTAGAAATTTTGTGTTAAATTCAACACAAATCGTGTGTTGCAAACGGTCTACACAAATTTTTGTGTTAATTCAACCCATTGCGTTTGTGTTGATCTTTAACACAAATTTTATGTTAAATAAAATTGAATATATAAAATCTGTTCTTCTGACAGAAAATTTGTGTGCATTTAACAGAATATTTGTGTAAATTTAACACATTTTTCGTGTTAAAATCAACTCAGAAACATAAGCACATAACCTAACCAACTAAAATATACTGATCTACCCTTAGTAGAATTTATGTCAGTTTAGCGAACAATTGAACCGGTTCAAAAATATATGAAAGTTATCTAAATTTAATTGTAAAATGTATATATTTAATTGTAAATAAGTTATAATCCAAATTTCCCTGCAGACAGTTCTGCTACAATGATTTGCTTGGTTATAGTAATGAAGACTTGCGCGGGAACGTTTAGTCAAACAACACAAATTTTGTATCAATTTTCGAATGACACAAGAAATGTGTTACATTCTAGATTTTCTAATGATTTAACATAAAAAATCTGTTAAAGTAAAATAACACAAACCGTTTGTGTTGAATTAACAAATTGCTGTGTTAAAAATCAACACAAAAAATTTATCCAAATAATTTTTTAACACAAATACACAAAATTTCTAACTGTGTACAAACTTTAATGACAATTCCGGCGAACCCACGCTGTCATGTATTTTCTATTGAATTGTTATAAAAAAAGTGATTAATCGATTTTAATTTTCGTTTGATGAAAAAATATTTCGAGTAGTTTCGTCATTGAAATTTGTCCAATTACCCGAATAATAATTAATAAATTAGAAATTATTTGAAGACTTTATTCTTTACATCTAGTTCTATAGATTAATAGCGCATGCGCATTATGGGTGTCAATAATTGAAGCAACAGCATGTCAATAGTTAGATCAGTCGAGTTTTTAACCTGTCAATAATTGGTGTATCTTGATTATTTATTTCATCGCTTGAAATTAATTAATAAATCTAATTTATTATTATAAAAAAGACATGAATTTGATTAGTTAAAAGATTAATTAAGACACTGTTAAAATCCAAATTCAATAATATTAATCGATAATAGTGTCAATACATAGTGTCGTCTCTTACAGTGTCAATAATTGGTGCTTTTACCTTAAAAACATTTTTCTAGCGGAAAATTGTTAAAAAAAAAATTTTTTTAAATCATTAATGCCTCTAGTAAAAAGTCAATTAGGGAAGAAAAAAATTTTAACGATAATAAATTGTTTGAACAACAAACTTGACTTGAAAAAAAAAAAATATATTGATTATAATGACTGTAGTACACGTTACCATGAACATACATCAGTCAATTCTATGACTTGAACTCGACACATTCGCACTCAGGTTTGCTCTAACGAGGCACTTGAGTCTCACAACTCTCAACACCTCGATCGTCGATATTTTCACGGAACTACCATCAACGTACATGCATACATGCATTTATCTACACCAATATGAGCATATATGTAATATAGAAGAATAGAGAGTTAGTTCCTCCATGTAATCTTGCACATCAGCACACTAGCTGTACCGGTAGCACATAACTATATATATCCATGTGCTACACAATAACTACCTGTACTTATATATATATATATATAAATATATCTACATAAATAATGTGTACATACACATATATGTAAATATACTTGCACTTTGCCGTCAGTTTTCTTTCAACGAGGCGCGTTCAGAGGCTAATGGATACGCGGGGGTCTTCACAGTACTGAGTGTAGCCACGTAGTTCAACAACGGCACGTCTCGAAGCCGACAGGGCTCGCGAGAATACCTTTTACAAAAGTCTCACGACCTCTTAAAAAAGTCAGCTGAAAAAATTGAAAAATAATTTACTACTCAAGACAGTTATTTTCTTTATTATTTTTGTTGCCTTTAAGGGGCTTCAAAAAAAAAAAAAGAATATATATACATATATCCAGTAGTGTACTCGAGAAAATTTTCTTAAAAGGATTAATATACAAGTATTATATTATTTAACTTGAAGTAAGATTGAGAAATTAATTCTCAATAGTAAACGTTTAAATAATAATTACAGAAAAGAAATAAAATTTCCATTGAGCTTTCAATTAGTGAGTAATTCCTCTATAAAGGTCATTGTAGATCTCGCTTAAATCCTCACAAATAAACGGTCCTGTTAAATCTCTTGACTGTTCCTCTAATCAGACAAAGACCAAGATAGAGATAGGAATAAAGAGTGTATATATATATATATATATATATATATATATATATATATATATATATACGTGTATATAGATAGGAGTGGATGAGGCATATAGTCATCAGTTATCCCAAGAGACCGGTTTTGAATTACCCCGAGGCCGGACCAATGACCAGTCGGCGATTAATACGACGAGATCGCGTTTGAAAGATTGTCGAGGATGATGATGAATTTTCGGAGAGCAATGGACCACTATATATATACATATATATCTCGTGATATTTTATCTTATTCTCTTCCATTGATCTCTCCGATGATTTACTAAATGTGTAATATTACATTCTCTGTCTTACTTTTGAGCTTTCTAGGTTCTGTGCTTGGGGTCTGGGCTTTCGTCTCTCGTTTCTGGTCGCAGTCCTCCGGAAGGAACCTATCCAGTAATTATATTGCATAAGCGAGAGTATTTGATGAAAGGTTCAAAGCCCATCCGGGGCTTACAAGAGGAGATAACTTGGGGAGATACTGAGAGATCAAATTAATTACACGGGGAGAGGAGATTCGATTGCTCTTAGCGGATTGCCACGAGGGTGGACAAGGGCCACAAGACCAATGCCAACTACATTTCAAGTATCTTCTCATGTCCCATAATATCTGCACACGCATACGCACACATGTCTGTTGATATTAATATACTATATGTTATTATAATAATAATAATAATAGTATTACAGTAAGATAGGCTTATATGTACAAATATAACGGTATCAAGGGGGATCAGTATAAAGGCAAACGAGCATGTTCAAGCTAAAAATCTAATTATCATGATTTCCGATTAATCTTGTATTTATAAAACAAAAAATAATTTTGTTATGATCGTTTTACGATACGATAATTTTAAAAGCGCATATCATGCAGAATAAATTATAATCATATATTTAAAGTAAGCGATTTTATATTTTTTTAAATACGGGTATAAAAAATTTAATTACTGACTTTAAATAAAGATTTTTTATTAAATAAATATTCAAATTTAATCGCGTAGTTGAAGATAAATAATAAGTACACTGTAAGAAATCACCGGGGTAAGTCCAAGTGGTGTAGATGTTAAAATCGGCGGTGTTAAATTTCAACACCGAAAGCGGTGTGGAAATAATGCCGCCGCCGGTGTAACTATTCTGTACAGGTGTTACACAGTCAGAAATTTTGTGTATTTGTGTTAAAAAATTATTTGGTTAAATTTTTTGTGTTGATTTTTAATACAGAAATCTGTTAATTTAACACAAACCGTTTGTGTTATTTTACTTTAACAGATTTTTTATGTTAAATGATTAGAAAATCTAGAATGTAAGACATTTCTTGTGTTATTCGAAAATTGACACATAATTTGTGTTGTTTGACTAAACGTTCCCGCGCAAGTCTTCATTACTATAATCAAGCAAATCATTGTAGCAGCATTGTCTGCAGGGAAATTTGGATTATAACTTATTTACAATTAAATATATACATTTTACAATAAAATTTAGATAACTTTTCATATATTTTTGAACTGGTTCAATTGTTCGCTAAATTGGCATAAGTTCTACTAAGGGTAGATCAGTATATTTGAGTTGGTTAGGTTATGTGTTTATGTTTATTAGTTAGTTTTAACACGAAAAATGTGTTAAATTTACACAAATATTCTGTCAAAAGAACAGATTTCATGTATTCAATTTTATTTAACATAAAATTTGTGTTAAAGATCAACCCAAACGTAATGTGTTGAATTTAACACAAAATTTTTAACTGTGAAAATAACTCCGCCGCCGATGTAGATATTCTTTACTGGTGTTAAAATATTCAACTTTGTGAATATTTTTACTTACTCGATCACTGCACTTGTTAATAAATGATATTTTTTTTTATTAATCTTCATAAAGAACTGACATTTTTAGTGTTTTATAATCTTTAAAGTTAATATTCCAAGCGGGCGCAATTTACCCCACTTTTACACCGGTTTAACACCGCCGAATTACGCCTCCTACACCGGTGTAATTTCATTTTAACACCGGGCGGAGTTAAAATAAGTCCATTTTTAACACCGCCTTTTTACAGTGTAGTAAGAACAAAGAAAAAGATTTAAAATTTAAAACGCTTGCGTGCATTAATGATGGCATTTAAAAATAAATCTAAATAATATCAATTAACTTTATTTTTAACGGTCGAATAAATGCTAGAGTACTCCATCTAATTATCTATTAGTTGCATGTGATTCGGTCGATTTTATCAAGGCATCGTGAATCGCTGTAGGTATTCACGGTCGTAAGAAAATTACGATCTTGTGGAATGTCGTGAAAGTGAATGAAAGAGGGAACATATAACGTAAATATACAAATATACATATATATACATAAATAAAATACAAGTGGAGTTGAAGTGTGTATGGAGAATATTTAAATTCGGCAGCATAACCATAATAATTGTAGTATAGAGAGAAGTTTGGCGGTACATCCTGTTTAAAGGGAGCAAAAGAAGGGACAAAGCAAGAGATAGAGCTCAAGACGACCCTCCGCGACGCGGCAGGAGTCGTGCGCTCAATCCCGACGACCCCCATCACGCGATGGCTCCGGTTAGGTACTGGGGGAGTACAGCTTTGGGCTAGGTCTTAGGTTACATTCGTGGAGCTCGTTCCTTAAAGGTCCTGTCACGCGAGAAACAGAGATGAGAATATAGTCAAGTGAGTATTTCCTCTTCTTGTCTCTTCCGCCCCTTCAGAGACTATTCACATACCAACTTATACCGTCTCCTTCATCTTCTCATTCTCATCCTCATCCTCATCCTTCTTTTCACTTCCCCCTTCTCCCTCTCTTTGCCATCATACTCTCATCGTGTCTCTTAGTTCCGGGTATGGGCTCTTTTCCCATTTCCTCCTTACATCTTAGCGCCTTTGTAAATCCCCTAAAGAAAGACTCGTGTTCGCGTCAAAGAAAATAAAAACCAATAAGATGCTTTTTAACTTTTATTTATATATATTATTACAGTATTTTATATTTAGTAAATCAATTAGTTCAACTCATTGTTTCAGTTACCATCACTTTAATATTTCATTTTTTTTTATTATCGTCATAAACTTTTGTTATTATTTTTTTTATAAAAACTCTCTCGAAGCGTTTATTTGACGTAGCTTTTAATAAATGCAGCACAATCTCCATCGTACATTCATGCGACAAAATGAATCCCGAGATAGCAACCAAGTGAATAAATAAATGACTCATATACTGGCAAGCTACAGTCTCTTATTCAAAACACCTAGTCTAGTGTTGTGTATTATATAGAATATGCACATGTATATGTATACAAGTTTATGTATTTACACAACATCTGGACAATAGCAGTTGTGATAAACCACTCGACAGTATTTATTTTAGCATTTATTTATCAATTAGGTTGAAAATAAAAATATATTATTTAGTATGCAGTAAAAATGAGCCATTTTTTTTTTATTTAATTCAGCCGTTAAAATGTTTAAATTTCATTCGCTTTTTATGATGGCCCAGTTAATTTGTGCTGCACAATAATTAAGTCAATAACTTACTCAAGTTAAAAATTACTGGCTGTATAAACTTTTTGAAATATTAATTTATACATTTATAATCTCAGTAAGTTAATAATCCTCTCTGGCTTATGTTGTTTTAGTTATTGCAGCTTATACATTTATAAATTGAATGTATTTAGTCGTTAAATTTAGTTATAATCGTCTAAAGTGTTTTAGTAGATTGTCATATTTTTATTATTTATTCATAAAATAATAACGTGAGGTAAATTTGATACGTATATTTATAAAGTAGTGATTACTCGGTTGTAGTTATAAATAAAAAATTTATATGAAAGATTCATTTGATAAATATAGATATATATAACTGGTACTCGCATTTTTCTTCTTTCATACTTTTATTCACGAGCAATATAAACCGTTGAATTTAAGCCGGAAAAGGAGGATATCCATAACGTGAGTGGACGGTTAAAAGAGTGCCGGTAAAAGAGGGAGGATTTAAAGAGAAGGAGGTATCTGGTGGGTCGGCACCATATTTTCATTGAAAATGGGCCATCTGCCTTCGGTTTATGCTGTGAAAATGAACGACCACCTCGACTATTGGAATCCGTAAAGAGTTCAACTCCCCGACTCATCTTTCCTTCCATAAACTACTTCTGGCACTCTTCCCACTCGGTTTATCAATGGCCTACTCAATAAATATTACTAAATTATTATTACACTGTAAAAACAGCGGTGTTAAAAATGGACTCATTTTAACTCCGCCCGGTATTAAAATGGAATCACGCTGGTGTAGGAGGCGTAATTGGGCGGTGTTGAAATACCTGTTAAATCGGTGCAAAAGCAGAGTACACCCTGCACGTAAAAAAAGGTTGAGTTGAATTTACCACAATTGGGGGTATAGATACTACATTGACTAGTAATATATAGAATGACTACACATTTAGTAATGACTACTAGTCTGTTGTGATACACAAACTGTGGTAACATTTACTACTGTCGTTGGTTAAAACAACTCCTTGGTAAATGACAGCTGTGGTTCTTACTACTCCACATCATAGTTTATAATTTTTATCCTCAATTTATTTTTCAAATATATATTAATCGATATTTATTATTTTCATGGTACTTAAAAAGCTTTAAAAATTTTAAAATTTATATCATATTGTTCGCACAAAGAGTTTTTAAATATATTAAAATGGATTTATAAGTAATAAATTCGAAATGTCACACGCACTAAATTTTTAAAGTAGATTTTTTTTTTCTATACGTCATAATATTTATTTTCATTTGGAATTATCTTTATGACAAATTAATTTTTATATTACTAACATAGTTTCATTGAGTATTTAATTTTCGTTTATATAAAATACAAGCACGTAATTTTAAAGGTTACAATTCACACATTTCAAGATGTAGTAATTTTAACTATAATTGTGGAGCTAGTACAACCAAACAGTGGGGTAAAGAAGTTTAAGGTGGCGCTGTCGTTTTCGTTTGTCAGTCATTTTACTCCACATTGGAGTAGATTGTACAAATTATGTGATATTGCGTACTCCAAAAATAGTAATACCAACTAAATCTTATAAAATTGTGTGGTTAAAGAAACCACAGGATGAGTTTTCCATACTACATTAAGTAGTTGCTGGGCCTACAAATTTTTACCCCAGTCGAATGGTAAATAGAACTACTACAGTACAGATTAATCTTACACAGTGTCATTTATGCTACTCCATTTGTCGCTACGATTACCACAAAGTGTAGTTTAATGATTACTAGTTTAGTGTGGTGAATTTAACTCCATCATTTTTTTACACATGCGTAAAAGCCGGATAAACTGCGTCCGCTTGGAGTATTAACTTTAAAAATTATAAAACACAAAAAATGTCAGTTCTTTATGAAAATTAATAAAAAATATCATTTACTAACAAGTATAGTGATCAAGTAAGTAAAATTATTTACAAAGTTAAATATTTTAACACCGGTCTAGAATATTTACACTGGTAGCAGCGTTATTTTAACATCGGGGAATTTTTTTTCAACACCTACACCGCTTGGACTTACCCCTGTGATTTTTTACAGTGTATTATTATTTCTTATTAGAACTCGAGTGGTTAATATAATTTTTGCCTGAATAGAAAATCAACTGGATAGATGTATTCGTGTGCGTAAAAACTTTATTTTAAAATTAAATAATAAGGGGATTGTTTGTTGTTGTGTAAAGTTATTCATGATGATAAACAGAATCCTCATCCCTTAATTTTCTCACGCGGCTCGGTGAATCAAAGTTTTGCCACTAGTTTCCCTTGGAGTTGGGGGTGTGGTATTGGTGATAGTGGAGGCAGTAGTAGCCTAGAGGACTTTTTGCAACAGGAATTCAAGTAGAATAGAAGTAAACTGGGACGTTGAAGAAGAGAAGATAAAATGAAATTAAGTCGTACCTGCTGCTTTTCCTTTTGCTTCTGCTTCTGCTTCTGGTCCCGGTGATGGTAGTTCTGGTTCTACTTCTGCTTCTGCTTCTGCCTATACTTTTACCACTACCACAAAACTAGACTAGACCATAGTATTACGTAGTATAGTATGGGCTGCACACGGCGCCGCCGGGAATCAACCAGATAAAAAAAAATAAATAAAACTTTCCAGTAGGAATAGAGTGACAGCATAAAGAAAAGGAAGAGAAATGGCTTTAGCTTGGGGACAAATTCCACAATACCATTCACAAGAAGATGCACTAAATTGCAATAAGGTCGTTGAAAAGTATTGACGAAAAAAAAAAAAAAAAAAAAAAAAAAGAAACAAATAATGAAAATAAAGTAGACGCATGGAATTGAGAAGAGATAAAATAGTTCAAAAGGTATTTAAAAACCACTTTATTAAACCAGATGTATTGATTTGATATATGTATAGAAAATTTATTATCAAGAGAAAAAAAAAGAGAGAGAGATAGAGAAAGAAAGAGAAAGTATTTTAGCACACGCTCATTTCGTCACGCCGGGATTGGATCCATTTGAATAATTCATACACTTAGCGCACGTATTTATCGCTCGATCGATGATCACAATGGACAGGAGAGGCGATACTCGTGATCGAGGTCGGCACGACTTTGCACGGACCGTCGAGTGTGAGGAATGTCCAAACATCCGTAACTTGATACACGTGTCTACCTGAAACTGAGTATTATAAACTTATACACATTTACATACATGTACTTAAAAATGTAATTAATTTGATACTCAAATATCACTCTGCCACTTGATGGACCATTTTTGCACCAGGGAATTGTACATTTTTTTTTTTTTTATTTTTCATTTTATATTTAAAAATTCAATTACCTTCGTTTATGTAAATCAATACTCGCTGAGTTTAAATTCATTGTAAAAGATATTTTAATTGAATTTAAATTGATTTATTAAAAAATTAAAAATAAAATAATATATTTTTTAACATCATAATTATTATATAAATGTTGCAAACTTGAAAAAAGGAGTAACTAATCACAATAACTTTTTATCTTGGTGCAAAAACAATTTTCAATGTACGTTCTAGTATAAAATAATAATAATAATAATAATAATCTATTCAGTTCCCTAACAATGGAAACGATAATATTCAAAACCGTTTACTGACCTACGACGCCAGTTGTCGATGAGGTTGGCGTCGGAAAGGGCGCCATGGTTATCGACCCAGCCATTACGCTGCCAGCAGCATATACACGGCTAGGAGAACTTTTCCTCGTATACATACGTACCTATCGTTCGCCTTCTGAGCGTTTCTCGTATCTATGAAAACTACGGCATCAGTTATATCCATAGATGTAAATACATATATATCTATATATATATACATACGAGTAAGTACATATTCTGCTCGATAAATCCCTCGACGATGTACTTTCAAGGGTGATCCTGTCTACATGGTTGATTCAGAAGAGATCCAAAAAAACATTCGATCCCGTACAAACATGAATTTTCTCGAGGACAGCATCAACTCAAACGGTAATCCGTAGGGAAAGTTTTGTGTCTGCCAGCGACACGAATTTTATATGTATGCTTATCTTACTCTTCTGGCCCTGCTCCTGTTAGAGCCTGAGTCTCTATATGTTCTATATACATATATATATAGATGATGGTGAACTAAATGTATACAGCTTTTGCTCGTCATCACCAAGCAGTCGACCCTTGTTGTTAGATCGCCGGGTACCACGGGCTACTCTCAAGTTTTATCTCTGTCTTGCCGGAACCCCCGGAGAATAAACAAATCCCAGAGCGACTGTGGGCTTTACGTTTTTTTTTTACCACCATAACATTTCTGATTTGGATCGAAGCTTTCCCGTAGTGATTCTTTTGTTCGGTAAATAGGGATCGGACTTTAAAATTTTTTACAATGACATTTTGTTATAGGGTATTACAGCTCGAAAAGAGATTGAATGTATTGTCAATCTGTCTGATATGTCGATTGATGAAAAAGACGTGTATTATATTATATTTTATTATTATAATTATTATTTTTATTATTAAAACATATTTTCCGTAATTTGTAAGCAATTTGTGTAGGGATCTTAGTCCTATTATTATTCTCAATCTTCATCTCTTAGTTTTTTAAAAGTAATATTCCAAGATAGTCAAGTATCCTGAACGAATTCCTTTTTCCAAGACACGAGAAATGATTCGATATGACCTGACATTTCTCAACGACCCAATTTTCTTTAAGCACGCGATTTCCTCCTAAGTGCCTCCATTCAAGAGATTAAACTTTACCAAATAAAATAAAAAGAAAAATAATAATAAACATTAAATAAAGAGCATAAAAAGAAAAAAAAATTTTCTCCATATCTGTGGCAGTAAAATTGACATTTAAAAAGGCATTAAAAAAAAAAGTAGCACCCTAAAACAAAGAAACATTGTAAATGTCATTGAGTAAAGCAAAGCTCATCACTCACCGAAAGGGTTGATGGTATATGCAAGGCACGGCTACTGGTATACACACAGGCCGAGCGAGGGAGCGAACAGATTGGTCGTCGTTTCCAAGTTAAACCCCTCGGCGTCGACGACACAAGCAGATATACTAGTTGAGAAGGAGCTGGGCGCCAGCCGAATAGAGCGAGTGAGACGGCAAATATCGGCTTTAGCAAGCAAACCGTCAGTGGTAGATGAGACTACGCGGTCTGGGGCAAGAGAGTGAGAGGGTTATCAAGAGGGAAGGCGAACCAGAGAAGGAAAATTAGCTGCAGGGTTAATGCATGAAGGAAATGACCGAGAGCCCTGACATTACGCTTCAGCTGACTACTCTCTTGACTAAACCGTCACCTTCGTGGCCACGAATTGTGCCGAGCTTCAACGGCGTAAATTTGCGTATGGCCTAATATACATTTGTGGCTGCATACTACCACTCTCTGTATATGTTTATAATCTGTTCCATGTACATTTCAGTTATATACCTCTGTACATATGTATTGATAACAAAGACGCCTGCGCAATTTAAACAAAGTCTTATTTTCATTTAAGAATAAAATTCAACTCAACTCTGATGGGAACAACCTCAAGCTCGGAAGTAAAGCTCGAGGTCTAAAATGAAATGAAAGATAAAGACTAAAAGTTGTACAGCGTTACCGAGGTTACTCGCGACTACCAGTATTCAAGTAGTAGTAAAAGTAGTAGTAGTAGTAGTAGTAGTAGTAGTAGTAGTAGTAGTAGTAGAAGTAGTTGTAGCAGAGTACAGTAATGTACAGTAGACTATGGAGTATATCCTCCGTCAAGTGTACTTGAGAACTCTTCTCTCATCCATTTATATTACTCCCCGATACATAGATCTCAACGAAAATACACCGGTTGTTGCCTTGGACGCACCCTACTCGTGCCTATTGGATTATATAGAGGGGTGTGAGGTGTGGGTGGATGAAGCGGGTGAACGAGCGGGTCTATATCTCTTCACGCACGCAAAGTATATGTTCCAACAGCGAGGGGTGGAATAACCATCCCCGAACCCCGAGCGACATGGAGTCGCGCGCGCAGGGCCGTGAGCTCACGGCTCAGCCGGTCTCTCGAGGCTCGACGTTGGCCCTCGGCAAAACCCCTGACTAACTCGGTCTTGCTCTTGTCCCCGTGGATACCCGACAACTCCTATCCTCCTTTTCGCTCCCCTGCGAATCAATAGTGCGTACCTAGCCACGGCGCCGCTACGGGGCAGGACCGACGTCGACGCCCGATCCCAACCGAACACATCCGATCTCGAAAACTCTTTCTCCAGCTCACTCGCTACCTCGTGCTTTTACACTTTTGTTATCTTTATCTTACTTTTCCTCGTTTTCTTTTACCTGCGCGAGTCTGCGCTTCTTTTATATACATATATACACATCCATCCATCCACCAACTTTAAGGAGTCTTTTACTTTCTCGTGCTCTTTGCACTGCATTCTCTCCCCGACGATAATGCGAGTGAGTACCAGTATAAATCCTACGAGAGATTTTTTTAAACCTTTTTTATTTTCAGTTTTCTTTCTTTCCCCGTTTCTTTTTTCTTCGTTTACTCCAAGAAAATCCGATCAACATTTTTTAAAATTTTTTTTTCAAGTATTTTTTGTTATCTTTTGCATAACCGTCTCTTATTATTATATTTATTTTCTTTATTTCTTACCGAATATTTTTTAAATATAATGAGACGTAGGATTTTACGAACAAGAGATTTAGCATCAAGAAATTTACGTATTTTGCATAAACTATTATTTTCTGTCTTAGTTTACTCTTTTTTACATAATTTATTTTCATTTTTGAGGTCTCTTTAAAACTGAATAAAAATAGCTTCCACTATATATATCATCATATAATAAAAAAGTAGTTGAGGCATCATTATTCTATAGAGAACCCATAGAATCGAATTGTACGTTATTCAAAAGTGCACCTGCACAACAAAATCGTTTTTTTTATTTAGTTTTATGTTATAAAGAGAGTGAGAGAGATGGAAGTATAGGACTGAAAAGTGAATGGCAACTTTCGTGTGGTACATTTAGGGGCTTTTCGATCAACGCCCGAAAAGAGAGTGATGCAATGGCCTCCAGCCCACCAACAGAGACCATTGCACACTGGATAATAACACTCTATACAATTCGAAAAATATCATTATATATGTCTATATACATAAAGAGAATCGTATGTTGGTATAAGAGAGGGTGGCGCCCTATTGATATCCCTTCAGTACTTCATCTCTTGGACACTGCAGGCACTGGCAGACCTCGAGTTCTCTTGTAATAATGTCTGGCACACTGCCCTGTTAATACCCTCAGGCATTATTTCGTCTTCAGCTCACACTCACCCTCGTCACAATATATGTCTAAATATCTATATATACGTTTTCTGTTTACTCGTGTTATTAAATGTATAAATAATGTTATCAACGGATTTATGCACAGTAAATAAATTACTAGAAATTATCAGAGTCACTGGAGATGAAGATTTTATCAGTAAAGATATAGATATAGATGTGAATACATATAAGTAGTATGTAGATAGTAGGATAAAGTCATATATGCTAGTGCTCACTAAAATTCACATTGTCTTTGTCTCCCTTGGCCTACTGATGCTTCTGTCTGGCATAGTCACATTCTCCGGTATTTGCTTCTACGGGCTGCTACATACTCAAGTTATCGTTGTGTCTTTGTCGGTGATGTACCGTCGAGAGTCATTGTTCCATTTTCCAAACAGTCGGTTGGCACTTTGCCCTATAGTACTAGTCGTCTCTACTACTCCTTTACCGTCCTCTGACTATCGTGGACTACCCTGTTTACATCGGGTTTCTACCGAAATTGATTTAGGCCAACGTACTTCCGCTGACACCGGTTGAACTTGCTGATGCCAATTCAACTAACGCCTCTTATACATCCTTTAATATATTAACCACACGATCTTTATTAAATATGTAGAACTTATATAATTTAATTATTTATTATTATTGTTGGTATTGAACTTTAAACTTTAACAGTTTACTTCCTCGTGATAAATTTTAGTTGGTAGAAGATAAATTTAGCTTTTCCTGTCGATTTGTTGGAAACATTCAAGGGCTTGTTTGCTTTGATACTGAAACTCTAATATAACAGTTCAGGAAGTCCTTGTATTATTAGCTACTGAAATTAGCTGCTTCGTGATTGGCCTGTTACTATCGAGTGTTTGTAATGGGTAAATTTAGTTGGTAAATTAAATAAGATTGCCTTGATCGAAGCAAGTGTTAATTGCAAATAGGAAGCCATTATTACACAGTAGGTTTTTATATTTTAAAACTTTAATGTTGATAGTTACTAATTGAGTGTAAATTTTGTAACAGAGGTAGAATCATAAAATTTCTAGAACTCTCGCAATATTGGTATTTAAATAAATGAGTCTTAAAATGTAAAAAATTATTTTACTGTAAAAAATTTGCAGTTAACGCGGAACGGATGACTGTTTATTTATTTAATTCACTCCGAGGGGGTTTATTTTAATATTAAAACTCCGAATTTAAATGAATGCGGATTTGAATAAAATCCAGATCACTACGAAATGATTCATCTGAAAAGACAAAATCTCTATTTACTTTGTATACAGAGTGGTATTTTTTAAAACTCCATAACTACAACCTTTTTTTCTGTACGGAAAAAAGAGCAGTTGAAAAATTACAGTTTCTACGGTGAAAACAGGCCTTCGGGCCAAAAATCTTTAAACATTAAAGCTTAAACTGTAATTGTAGAAATTTTTTATAGTAATAAAATTAATACAATTTTAAGCAGAAAATTTTACAGTTTAAAACGTAATTTTAGTTAAATAAATCTTTAAAGCATTATTTACTTTTTATTTTGCATTCTTGCTTTATTTACAAATTAATAAGTGATAGGTGAAACTGTAAAAATTAAGATTTATTGGTTATGTATTTTTTGCTTTCTGAAATAATACCTCTTATTTATTGATAACATAAAAATCACACTGTGAATTATCAATTGTCGAGAATGATGAATTATCTGAGAAAAATCACAGCTCATACTGTAATTTTTAAATTCTATACCTTAAGATGAACACTACTATACAGAATAGTAATATTAACGATCAAAAATGTAATTTTAACTAATTTTAGAATAAAATTTAAAATTATAAAATCTGTTTACTATAGAGAGCTGGACAATATCGAGTTTGAAACTGTAATATTTGTTATGCCTGGGATAAAAATATAATTTTTACAGTTTCAGAGTCGCACCACTTTACTACTATACGAAACTGTAATAAATACAGATATGAGTTTAATTTTTTAACTGCTCTTTTTTCCGTGTAAAATTCGAACTCACTTCCAATTTTTTACAGCAATAAATAAGTAATAAAAATGTAATTTATTTTTTTCAATTTACAAAATTACTTGATTGAAAAGTTTTTTACCGTCCGTAATTCATTTTTAAAAAATTAATGAGAAAATAGTGAAGTACAGCGAAGTTTTTTTTTTGCAAATACAAAATTTAATTTCCTTTCAGTTATTAAATTCGCTGATGAAATAAAATTTTTATATAAATTTAAAATAAATGTCTGAAATCAAAGTTCAGCAATATAATACTGACACTCAGCAAGCTCAACTATAATTATAAGTCTTATTTTAGTTAGGTCAAGTTAAAAGTTTAATACGCTAAAATAATATCCTGTCGAGCTCCCTCTGTATACTGCAACAAGTAATTTTATTACTGTAAAAATTAGATTCAACCATCACAAATTAAATATTTATATGAGAAGAAGAAAATAAATTCCATTAAAAGATTAAATTTTTCTAAGTATTCTTATAATTAATAATTCTCCTAAAATAACCACTTGAAGTGAGATAAAAATTATTGTTATTAATATCTCGTAATACTTGAAAAAAAAAAAAAAAAAAAAAAACTTACATATTTATTTATTTCGTCCACTTGGTAGTTGAAGAGTGAGTTGGTTCACAATTATCTACAATCTAGATTATTCCACGTGGTTTGCGTGCGGCGAACGTTATCAAAATAAATAAAGTAATGTTAATTTTTTATTATACTTTTTCGGTTACCTTCTTCATCTTCTTATGATATACATTTGTGATTTCAAGCACGCGCGTATTTCTCCTGTATCATTCACAAAACTTAGTTCTCGGTACAGAAGCTGCTCAGATCCCTTGAGAGATAATCCTTGGGCGAGTGTTGGTTCTGCAGAAAAAAAAAAAAACCACAAAAGTACAACAGCAAAATAATAAAATAACCATAGGAAAAATAAAAAATAACTCTATACTGGGCATACAGTATCCTGTCGGCTCCATACTCCGTAAAGTTCAACATTCAGATGGAAAAACTCGACGAACAAAGACATTGTAACTCACGGAAACAAAAATATCCCAACAAAGGAAAATATACCGTAAGAAAATGACAGGAAAATGTTGCTGGGGTAAAAAGTGTAAGGAATAAAAGAAGCAAAGTAATTTGCGAAACGTCAGCCGCGTCATTCCTTTCGACGAGGTTTGCTTCCAATTTTGCAGGCCTTAATTGGCATTGCCCACTCCACATTTTACCTACCAACCAACTTACCCTCGTCCTCTTTTTCTTTTTCTTTACCTTCTTTACCTCCATCTCCATCTCCAGCTTGGGTTTTGGTTTGGGTTTCGGCTTGGTCTCTTTCTTTCTAACCACTTTCCCTCAAAGATCATCTCCCCCATATTCGCAAATAGCGTTTCCTTGACAGCAATCAAGTCCGCCTTACATTCTTACAGTTTCCCTGGCTTTCTCCACGTCAATAAATCGAAGCCTTTTTATACCGAGGGATGGCGACGGCTACTGTTGGCTGCTGACTGCTGTTGTGCTACTCGCGATCAACGTAAAATCATCAAATTTATTCATTCAACCTCGTACTCAACTTGACTGAGTCTCCGAGAAAAAATAATATAATTCAATTTCTTTCTCCACCCATCAGTTTAATACCAGCGATGAAATTAAAATACTCGGGTTTTAACTTCCACGACGATAAAGTTTTTTTTTTTTTTTTTTTTAAATTATTATAAAAGCCTGAGATTCTAAGGCTATATAGAGAAAGAGTAAATTCCATGTCTTTTTGAGTATAAAACGGATAAAAAGCTCAATTGCCATTGGGTTAGTTTCTTTTCTCTAGCTTTATATTTTTTTCTTTTACTCTCATGAGTCCCGGAATTCCGGCTTGATTTTCCACATGAGCTGATCGGGCACGGCTGTGCAACCCCGGATTTTTTACCAACAGTAAATCGAATATGACGATAGTAATGTGTCTCTACTACCATACATCCCTTCAATACATACATACAAATGTATTTTATCTCTGTCGCTTTTCATTTATCTTTTTCTCTTTATATCATTCGTCAAATACATTTTCTCTACAGACTATGATGTGCAGCAGCAGTATACCAGCCAGCAGCATCCTACATATATATATAAAGGACGCAGATAGTTATAGGGGGAAAACGGCCGGCGGTTAAGCGATGATTCGATGGACGAGCTGCACATGAAACTACGACCCCTCGTATCCGACCAATCGTCAATTCGTCCGAATTTCCGGAATGTCACAGGTGCAAAGGATATATAATATCACTGCGTATAACCATAATCAAAAAAATACGCGGCTTTTATTTTATTTTAACTGCATCATGCTCCGGTACATGGACTCTTTCACTCACTTTATCCTTCCCCATAATATTTTTATTATATTCACCATACACTCCACGTCCTCTCCTCTCCTCTTCTCTTCCCTCTTCTTGCTAAAAGATTTACGTCCGATCGTAAAAAATAACTGAATCTAAAAATGGTGCAAGAAAAAGTTTAAAAAAAATTTTTAAATGGCGAGAAAAAATAGGGACATCGAGAGAAAGAGTACCGTCGATAAATCCATTAAATTCGATTGGTCATTCACGATTCGTTTGCAACACAGATTTACCGTCTCTTTTTCCCAATGAAATAAACTCCCATGGACACAACACCACCAACTATGCTTTACTATACTGTAACTGTACTGCACACTATATATCTCATCCTTTCTATTCTATTGAAACAATTTGGTGCTTATCCAATAGTAGTTCAGTTCGGGGTGACACAAAATATGTGCGAAAAACAAGTGCAGGCACGCGTCTCCCTTTTTTTTACGCAACGGACTTTTGTATTTTATATTTTTGTTTTAAATTTTTTTTTTTTTTTTTATGTTCATTCATATACAGAGAGAAAACAGTAAACTACGATAATGTGTACGGGAATGCGATCGTATAAGTGCTGAACGGAGCGTAGGAACAGAGAGTGATTGGAGGTTATCCCATTTTCGCAAATTCGATAGCCAGATTGGAAACGGAGGGATAACCCTGAGAATATAACGATAGTATACATGCATATGAAGTTGAATAAGTGAGTGTATATGAACATATATGAACATATGTATATGTTCATATATACACAGATTGACTTCTCTTTCTCAATTTCTTTCTCTCTCAGCGAGTAAAACCCGGGGATCCCATTAAATGTTTAAACCTCTTTCAGTTGCCCCTATTTCGTGCAACGACCGGGTAAATTGACGGTTGATTGGACAATTTTATGAGATTCAAAAAGAGTACTGTTAGGAAAAACATTTTGCCGTGTGATTAATTATTATTGTTCCCAGATATATATTTTTTCATTCGACCTCTATTTTATTTGTTCATTTCTTTACTTTTTTATTATTCTTTCAATGCTTCTTTTTTTCATTCGAACGTGATATCATCCAGTAATGAAAAATGTCTATCATGGATTAATTTCTATTGAAATATTTTTTATCAAATATTTTTATTCCCCTTCTTAATTTATTATTATTAGTTTTTTTTTTTTAAATACGTGGTACGTTTTTTTGTTTAAATTTTTTTTCACTGGTGAGTGAAATTGTACTTGGTATATTTCTTCTCTGTATATACTTTCCGACAACGTCGAGAAATTACCAATGGGGGAAGTATAAAAGAGCAAACAGAAAAAAAAAACAAAAATAAAAAGGTAAAAAAAAAAAAAAGGTACAACGTACAAGCGAAAGAAATTAACCACGAGAAACAATTTCTCCCAGAATTTTACTCCCCTCAGATGTAGTACCTGTATATATGTATATATATTTTTCTCGTATTCTCTGACTATTCGCATTTTCTCCTCGTCGTTTAATGGTTCGTCGGTATAATTACTTATGCTGACGAATCCGTGCGACGCAAATATATTCACCTACATACCCTCTAGCAAACATATATATCCAGTGAAGATGGAAAACTCGAGTAAGCGAGCAAGTTGGCAAGAAAGAGACCGAAAAATAATAAGAGAAACGAAAAAAAAAAAAAAAAAAAAAAAAAATTTGAAAAAACGACGACAGATAGTGTAAAGAGTACCCAGAGTTGTCGATCGAATCAACGAGAATGAGTCTCGAGAGGTAAAAGAGAGCCTTCCTCATGTTCCTCTATCCTTTATTTTATTTTTTTATTATTTTTTATTTTTTATTCTACCACTCGACAGGGTTAGTGAACTTTACGCGCAGGCGATGAAGAATCGCGATCTCGTTTTCTCTGGTTTTCCTCTCACGATTCCAATAATCTACAATAATTCGTCAAACTTCTTCGGCCTCTCTCCAGGTTCATCTTTATCTTCATTTTCATTTCTTCCGTTTTTGTTATTCAGCCTCTTCTCTCTTTTCTTTTTTTTTTTTTTTTTTTTTTTATTATTTTCTCTTTAACATCAACGTCATAATAAATCTCACTTTTTGCCAAATCAATCGCTTTTACGATGTCAGCCGTCACATATACTATATATTCGAAACCATTTCTCTAAAAGCTTTTTTTTATTTATTAACAAAAACTTTTTTTTACACCATACTTACATTTACATCGTCATATTTATTTTATTACCTATAATATTAGCTAAAAACTCGTCAAATTCAATTTTACTTTTATTTTTTTTCATTCCTTGATATCGGTATTAAAACAGAGTAAATAAAAAGTCATAAAAACTCATTTAAAGTACACCTGAATGTATTAATAATGAAAAAAAATAAAGCTAAATTTATTCAGAATAATTATCAAGAGGGTCGGAGAATTACATGGGATTGAAAGGGTCGTCGACAGGTCCAGAGATAGTCTGGGTTGATTCTACAGAAAAAAAATCTACAATGAGAACCCGGGAACACGATGTCCAGTGAGCGAAAAACGAGGGCGACACTACTAGTTTCAAACTCCAGGGGCTGATGAAAGCCAACAGTGCAAGGGAGAGACTCTTGGAAAAAAGAGTAGGAAAAAATGAAGGGCGGATAGCAACCCTCGATCCTCAGTCCCTCGTTGGGAAGAACGTTAAGCCGGGTTTATAAGCCACGGGCGGGTCGTTGCAAGTCGACCCTTACGTTCAATACATCTTGTACCTTACCCGTTATAACTTCTCTCTTACTCAACTCTTCCTACTATATCATACCTTAATAACCCACACAACCCTCTTATTACCTTTCAGCCTCTTCATCGAACCCTAAATATCCAACGTTGGAATATAAATTTTTAATCAGTCGTTACTGATAATTTACACATACTTGACCTGTTTTTCAGACGTCATTCATCCGTGGAATAATGATTACATACAAACTTGCTCTTTAAGTCTTCCATTAACACGTCTGTTGCTGATGTTTCTATATTCTAGGTCATAGTGTAGTCTGGGAATAAATACAACTCAGTCGAGTTAACTTGCTATCACATTCGTAATTTTATCCCCACAATAACAAGCCGCAAGTTGTTTGGCGTCGTGCCAAAAATATATATGTATTTTTTTCTTCTATTCATTTATTTACTTTTACTTTGTTTGGACTTATTCTCATATCCACATCTATGTATTTTCTTTCGCTCAAAACAATTCACTGTCAAGAGCACACGGGTGGGTTTTCTGCAGGAATACTGCAACATACATAAGAATTAATTGATTTCAGTGTGTCTTTCACCTGGAGAATAAATCGTCTTGTCTACAACCTGTCACCCCAACTGTTATCCAACTTGAACTTAAACATATAGGTATACATATACACATAATATAATGTTGACGTAACGTTTCTCAACACGTCGAGCTCAGCAATTTCGCTAGCGGTTTCGCACGAGATCCGGTGTAAATCCGGCTGGAGATGCGAGTCTTTCAGTATGTGACGACGAACCAGAGAACCGGAAAATATAAAGGATGTTATATGCTAGCTGGTGTACCCAGGCCATTTTTATTTTTTATTCAACTTATATATAAGCATATATATATTGTGTTGAACCATTAAAGGTTGGCCATTGTTTTGCACAAACTCGAGTCGTAAAGGCGCGTACACAGAATAGAAGTTCTGTACACACTGGATACTCTTAGTAGAAAAAGAGGGCAGAGATATGCCAGAAAAGAATGAAAGAGAAAGATTAACAAGAAAAGCAAGCAGGCTCTGCGAAGGATATCTCATTCGCCGGATGTCGGGGACTGCCGCTTTGTGTTTTCATTTTTTTTTTCTTCCTCTTTCTTTTATCTCGCTCTCCTTCGTTTCCTGCAGTATCCTACGGTCGCCGGAGATCTGTGTTACAACCGACAGAAGTGAAAGAAAAAGATACACTATTACTGAGTCTGTATATATAAATATAAATATATATATATATATATATAAGTGGATGAGCGCTTGCGCGACACGAGATAACACAAGTCGATAGGTGATGCAAGTATCACAAGACTATTTCCGTCTTTTGGGTGATAGACTGTCTCTTCGGTCACCGGTCAGCCCGGACGCTCCGCCTCTTCTTTACTTTTTCCTCTTTTTTATTTTTCTTACTCTATATCCTCTTTCTCTATATGTATATACTATTCTACTAGTCTATCCTTTCAGCAGCAGCAGCCCGAAGGATCTGAAGTCTACGTAACATTCCTCAATGCCTCAGGGTCTGTATTCCCGGATCGCTGCTCCTGAATCTCTGGCTCTCAATAAAAATACGAGGGTTCTGAGAATTATTTCGAGAATGCATCGAGTGGTCGAGTTATTAACTTGATATTGATATCACGTTTTATATATATTTTTTTTTTATTATAACAAATAAAATTATTTATTATTTTATGATAAAAATTTTTATTATACAAGTTGGTTGTTTGTAACCCATAAAAACTGTCGTATCATTGGTGTGCTTTTTATAACGAAGCCGTAATGATTTTTTAACGATGTTACTCTCTTGAATCCGTGGGTATACGTGTGAGTTTTCTGGGTACTCTCGTTTAGTCTCTCGTTTATGATGTCGAGTGAAGACTGAGGTGAGTGAAAAAGCTAAAAGGAGATATGGAATTTGAGATAGACAGAAAGGTATAAAGGGAGTAGGTTGCTGGATCTAGTTAGTTGGAGAGAACGTGCACCCGTACATACATACATACATACATACATACATACATCTATATATACATATGTATAGAGAGTTAAACTTTGGCTGTATTAGTTGGTCGCTCATTAAAATTGCAAGACCCGAGAGCAAGGCAGCTACCGGTACTGCTACCAGAGGGTTGTGTCTCTTACTGTTACCCCCCAACTCGAGAAACTTTGTCGAACACTTCGATATAGTCGGGCCTTTCGCTTCCGTGAACGACTCATTATGCTAATTAATTACTGCCAAGCGTACAACTGTACTAAACATATGACACACACATACACACTCATGGTATTTAACGTGGGTGTTATTGCGATATTTTTTAAACAATTTTTGTTTTCACTATTCGTGTTTATTCTTCTTTAAATGCATCTCGTGTCCTAGTTAATGCTTTTATTTTCTTCCACCTGCAAAACAGTTTTTCGTGTGCATTTTAAAATGTTTATTTAATTCGCGGACTGTTTGCATTTTGATGTGTTTAATTGTTTTAGCCAGCATATTCAATTAGTTTGATTCATTGAGTGGAAACTAAAATGTGGTTGAAAATAAATATATTGACCGTTGTTGAACCTCTTCAATAAGCAATGAGACCGTCAATAGATTATTTATAGAAAACCAAATAATAAATAAATGGAAAAATAATACGGTTATTTGATTAATAATTTAAATTTCTGTTTAATAAAAAAAAGTCATTAAATTACTGACTGCGGGATTCGAACCGTGCACTTTTGGCTGTGGATACTGGGTCATTTGAGCTTTATTTATTTTTAATATCTATTATAAAAAATGTGATAAATTTTATATCATAAATAAAATATATATTTCAAAATCTATTCTTCACATTTATCATTTTGCTTTTGACCCTTCTTTTCCCCGTCAGTTGGAATGTATTGAGAAGAAAATTTTCATACATCAGAAAATAATACGTGAGTTTCGTATATAAAAAGGTCGTGTCGCATGATTCGATGGTGTGCCAATACTTATATATTTATATCCGCATACACACACACATACACAAAATGATCGATAGCAATTTCGTGAAAATTCCAAGAGAGTCGACGTCTTGAAGCCCGTGCATCAGCAAGGATGTGAGGAGATTCCAAGAACGTGGCCCAGTATAAGAATACAAAGAGAGAGAAAGAAAGGTTGAATAGAAAAAGAAAAAATTTATGAAAGATAAAGATAAATAGTATAAATCTACAAATAGTGTAAGAGAAACAGAGATAGTGAGATGAAGTAGTTTGAATCGTTTCTGAGAAAATTGCAGAGCGCCTCGAGACGACTTCCGGCAAGTAGCCGATCGCGTCCTTCTTCCGCTACCGCGAAAACGAAGAAGCGGTAAGGCTGACGTGGATTCTCGTTCATCTAAATTGCATGCCGTCCGCTTCGGTTGTTTTCCCAACCCACCTCATCTTCAACTACAACCCACCAAAACCTCACCCCAATTTTAGTCTCACTTCATCGCTGCTGCCAACTACCCACCGGCTTCAACTTTACTACTACTACTACTACTACTACTACTACTACTACTACTACTACTACTGTTAACTACTACTGCTAGTGGTCTTCTCTCAGTTATGTTCGCTTCGTCATTTACCTTCGCTCGTTTTCTCATCTATTTAGTGACACGTAGTTATATGTGCCTCTGTGCTACTACTGCTGCTGCAGCTACGGCTGCTGTTAACGACAGCGTGTGGCAAAGCGCGATATCAAGAAAGACGTTAGGTAAACTTTGGCGCGTGCCAATTGCTCATTTGCGCGGCTTCCAACCCAGTAAACAAAGATTTTCTTCTACCTTGTTCTCTCTCCTATTACTATCAAATCCCTCTGGATCATTAAATTACCCGTATCTTTGCTTATACATAGCATATAATACACATTTTTTTATCCTTATCAACCATCCCATTAAATCCCCTTTCATTTATGATATAATAAAATCACTTAGCAG
The DNA here is from genome assembly GCF_026212275.2 of Microplitis demolitor. Lineage (NCBI taxonomy): Eukaryota > Metazoa > Arthropoda > Insecta > Hymenoptera > Braconidae > Microplitis > Microplitis demolitor. The sequence goes on along the minus strand of NC_068547.1, from coordinate 6,449,515 downwards.
ATATAAATCATTATCCAGCATAACCAAGTATTTTATTTAAATTTATTTCATAATAAAAAAAAAAGTATAATAATTTAATAAACGGATATTAGAGCAAATTGAATAACAAAAAAATGAAAAGTAAAAGTGAGAAAAAGTAATATACTTTTCTACTCTTTAGTGATATTGAGCACATCACGTGAGGAAACAGAAATGGGTTTTTGGCTCGCAATCTTCTTTTTTTCCCTTGTTCAATGAGGTTTTAGCGGTCGCGCTCTGACACGGCTCTTCGACACCAACAGCATCAGGGAGCCAGTAGTACCAGCAGCCTCGTTTCCTTCCGCACTCATGTCTCGTAACGAGTGGCTTTTCGACCCGCTCCTCTTCCCTCCCTCATCCTACTATCCCTCTTCATCACTTGGTTACTTCACACCCCTTTATATCCCTATACACACCTTCTCTCTCTCTCGCTATATACACATCTATATATATATATATATACTCTCATCTATTCACTGCCATGTCTTCTCGTCCCATCGACGTTCTCTCTACGCGGTTGCGTATACACGTCCCCGGGACTTTCCGGGACGTTGGTTTATAACGTTAACAGCTCTTCGCAGCGCTTGTCTCTCTGTACTACCGGTATATATATACATATACATACTATATAATACTACTATCACACCTCCACTACTTCACCTCCATGTCGTCGGTGTTAATCAAAATCAATCGGGTGAAGATTGATTTATTAACGTTTTATCACCTTTGTACTACCTCTGTACATCAATTTTCACCTTTTAGTAGGATACATCAAGCTTGTAAAAAAAAAATAATTTTTTTAAATGCAAACAAAAATACACCATAAATATCAATTAATTAAAAAATTATTTAATTGATATGGAATCGAAAATGGATAAATATGAAATCGACGTGTAATACCTGCATGTATTTATTTAGTTTCTCTGGCGAATTGATATACGTGGAAAATATAGCACACGAGGATATTCCTCTTGGTTTATTCCCACAGGACAATACACACGGCAGACATATATATATACATATATATATATGGATGCATATATTTAGACAATGTGCAGTAGGAGAATAACGTATAGCCAGTACGTATTTTCCAACAAATATACATGTGTGTTAAATTGTGCAGTGTGTAACACATTGTACAGTAGCAGCTTCTCTTCTCTACTCGAGCTGGAGATTCTATTGGTGTGTGCAGACGATATAAGCGCGTGTAATCGGTCCAGCAGTGTCGAGTAGACGTATATGTAGGGTGTACCAGACTTGGCTCGTCGCGTCACGAATTATTCCCTGAATACAGCTAGTCCATTAGTGTCATGTTCAGTGACCTGAGGCAGGCTTGACAGTGTCTCAACACACCCTGTTAATCCATGTTCAATTACATGCTTCTACAGAACTAAATTATCTAAATATAATTAAATTATTTATATGTATTCAAAAAAATATTTATAGTTATCTGGGTCAAAAATAAAACTTGATTTAGACTTGGTTTACCTAGTCGAAATTTCGAGCCGTTTTTCACAAGACAAACTCGACTTTTTTTACGGAGGTATGAAATATATTGAGTTTGAGCCTTGGTTTAGACTTAATTGGCTTACTTAGTTATGATTTAAGACGCAAAAATTTAAATCAAGTCGAAATTTACTTGGTTGAGACTTATTCGACTTAAAATATAAGGCGAAAAAGTCTAAATCAAGTCGAAATTGACTTGATGTAGACTCATTCGACTTGAATAATAAGGCGAAAAAGTCAAAACTCAGATGAAATAATTTTTATATATTAAGGAAAAAGTAAGGCGAACAAATAACTTTTTTTCGACTTGTTTCGACTTCGGCAAGTCAAAAGTCCGGTGAATGACTATCGTGCTCGAAGTAAAGACGAATAAGTTCAAACTAAAATCAAAAAAGTAGAAAAAAATTTAATTTAAGTCGAAAGATTCAAGATCTTATCGAAAAATCGTCAGCAAATCGATAATTCCAAAAATTCCAAATTCTCTTTTATTTTTTTTTTTTAAATTATTGTTTTATCGACTAAATTCTCTGGTTTTCATACAGCGGCAAAAATAGTCCCAGGTCGAACGACTAGATAACACAGCGTTCAAAAATAAAATGAATATTTACAACAAAATAAAAAAAAATAATAATAATAAGTGATATTTGAATAAAATGGTAAATACAATTTCGTTTTTTTTTTTCCCAATTTTTGTTCAATTTTTTTTTTTTATCATTTCACTGTAGAGCTATTGAGCCGAAATGTACCTGAAAGCAATTTTAACTTTGGTGAAATTAAAATCGAGTTTACCTCCCTGTGGTTGTTGTTTATATTTATATGTATACATATATATGCATGTATATCTATATATATATGTATATCTATATATATATTTATTTTATATATATATATATAAAATAGACAGATGTAGAGTATGAGGTGTTTACGTCTAACGCAGGTACACGCATACTAACGGAAAAGAAGCGAATTGTAATTGAGTTGGTCGTTTCAAAGCGCCAAGTAATTATAAAGGATGCCGTTATACTACTATGTATACTATAATACTGTATAGTAGTACTGTATACACCAGAAACAAAACAGGTAGACTGGCAGACCGGGTTGTCTGTCCTTTTCTTTCATCCCTTGGTTTCTACTACCGTGGCTTAATTAGATGTAACATGAAAACAAGCTCGTCTGAGATTTATAAATGGTCTTGGTACACCTCGACTAATGTTTGGGCTTATATACATTACCGCAAACTTTCTCATGAAATCTCATTCTAGACCTTTCATCAAATTATCTTAACATTAAAAACCATATTTTTTACTTTGTAATTAAAACTTTATTTCATTGTCAAACAACTAAACAACAAAACAAACAAAAACACTCATGATTGATTCCACTTTATATGGAAAATAGATAAGACCAAATATCTAAAGCTCTTTAAATAATTGGTTCGATAATAATCAACTAATGCATCAGATTAAATTTATTAAATAAATTCATAGATTTTATATCAGTTTAAAATACATAGTTTTTATAATTATTTTAAGTATAAAATAAATATATTTGAACTATAAGTAATTAAAATAACTTTTTGAAATATTATTTCTATTAAAGTCGCGTTGAGATTAGTAATTACTATTAATGTACATTGCAGTAAATAAAAACGATTGATCAGTATAATTATTTTTAACTGCGATAACACATACGGGCGTTGATTAAATATATGGCTCCACGTATATTTTTATATAGATATATATATAATAAGGATTATAGTGTAGATACATTGATTGGCAGACGAGATAAAAGTCATCGATAGACTGCTGTATGATTTACATCACATACATTTTATACTTGTCAATATATATATGTATATACACATATATAAATAATATATTTTCTGTATCACAGACGTAAATATTCGCTAGACTCTATTGGTGTAATCGCGTGCTCAGGACTCCTTTCACTCATATCGCCACACGCCTGAAATTATATTTATGTGCATGAACATATATATATGTTTATGTCAAACACCATATTTTTAGTGTTTTATGGACACGTGTAAATGATAAAGTTTTAATTGAAATTCAATGTCCAAAGTCAGTTAAAATTGAAAATTATTTAACAGATCATTTATCATTGATTTTGTTCATTATTATGTCATACAAATATATATGAAGAATTTTATATAATTATATAATAAACTAGCAATACCTTCGAAGGCTTCGCTGGGTGTCGATTAAATTTTTTTAAGGGTATAGATTTTTTAAGGTACAGATATTAATTTATATTTAAAAGTTATTGAAAAAAATGTACAGGAAGATCGTAATAGAAAAAAAATTTACTGGATGACAATTTATAAAATATTTCGCATATGGATGCTGGTACGTCAGCCAAAAATCTTGAGCCACTCCTAACCTCCGGAACTACTGAAGCAGACAAATTACATAAATTTTTTTCATTTTCGTTGCGCGAAAAACGTTCTGGTCTTCAGGTATGTGAAAAAAAGCTTGAATGAACTATTCATTTTTGGATGGAACTACTGATCTTTTAATCTTGTGGTATCGGTCTTATGTAGAAATATTCAGCAGTTTCTGCGATTAATAAGATGAAAAAAACTTCCTTTGATTTATTAGTATTGAGTGCAGATGTCGCGGACTGCTGTGAAATAGAGACCAATTAACATTCCAATAAAGACTTTTCATAGGAATAATTGTAATTTATTCTTAATAGATCTTTAAATGCTTGTTCTTCTGATTGGAGATCGGTGTTAGAGTATCAAATTTTTAAATTTGATCTTCCGTCTATTATTGCGATTCAACAGATGTAGATCATCTGATAATTAAATTTAAAATAATAATAATTCCTGTAGATCCATTACTTTAAAGATTTATTGAAAACCCATTCGTCAGTAATTTGATTTGCAATTTGACTTGGCTAATTTAAAATTCTTAGCACATACGTTATTCTCATCCTTAAATTTATGTTCTTAGTTAATATATTTTACGAAGATCTGCGTTTTATTTTTTAAATTAATTTCGTGGTGACATTCAGCTAATTAAATATTTCGGTTTGTTAAAAATAAACAGATAAATTATATACGATTTCTTTTCTCAAAAATTAAGAACAAAAATAACACAAATGGTATTTTTTATTTTTATTCAAGCGAAATAAATGTACAAAAGCAATTTTAAAAACACCAAGTCCTGCATAAATTAAATATAATAACCAGCCTAAAATCTTTTCTGAGCTGCATCGAATGGTGAAAGTTATATGTCAAAAACGTTTTGTAGTTTTCAAGTTATTAGTGTTCCAAGAAATAACTTTTTTTATTTTACGAACGTCGATTATATCCAGGTATTTTTTCAAGTTTAATCTGCAAATTAATTAAAATTTAATTCCCTGATTTTATATGCTCAAATGAATTTCTATTTAGTTGATTGCATCCGTTTTCTCGTAAAGCTGTTGATGATCAGATGAGTATGCATTGCACCAGCAATGTTACGTATGTGAATGAATGTCTTTACGACTGAGTCTCTCAGTCTCTCAAAGTGTAATCCAGCGTCTAACATGCCACTGTACTATTAATTGTCAGCTTCTAACAAGGATATTTGAATCGATACACGCTGCTATCCTTAATTAAATATAATTAATTAATCCTGTGAACGAGAAAGTAATATGCAGTAATTATTAATTTATTTAAATCTCTGACCAGTTAAATGAATTACCCGAAAATTTAGACTCTCGATATTTTTACTATTTAAATACTTGTTTTTAATAATAATTAGTAATATAAATAATTATTGAATGTAAATTGACGATTTGAATTGTAAATTAACATTTTATTTCTGTAAAGTTTATTTTATAATTTTAACCGGATATATTTAATTGAATCAATATCAATATTACTAATTGCAAAGTTTCATTATTTATTGGATTATTGTCATACTTTTTAATTAAATACAATTTTTTGCTTAAATATTCATGAGTTATAAAGTTATTTAAATAGTTAAATATCTATATTACCGGTACTTAAATTCATAAATATCATGGTTATTTTTAGATACTTAGACAATAGTATCAACAATCATTACAAATAACAACTAAATCAAATTTAAATAATTCCTTATCTCCAGAGTTCCACTACAATAGCATTTACCTGCAGTATTTCTCGTAACTTTTATTGTTGTTTCTTTTTCTTTTTATTCTACAACTAATTTAATTCATTTGGCATGACGCCAACCCTAGCATTCATGTCATTACTTATAAAAAAACAAAATTACAAATTTTCGCACCCAACATCACCAGATTTTAACTCAACAATCACAACCGAGATTCACTTGTTTAACTTAAATGAAACTTGTAAACGTTATTTTTGAATTTCGCATTTTTTTTAACTTTAACCGTCTAAAAATAAGGTATCCGGGAGTAATAAGGCCTAAGTGACAGAAATGATATTTAAAATAACCGCCTCCGCTAAAGGCTACTCTAGTAGAAGGGTCTTACATAGAGGTGTTACGACAAATTTATAGTCCCGATACCACGTTCCCTGTCTTCTATATCTCATCATCCGTCATATGCTGTCGTAGCGCAGAAAAAATTATAAAAAACAATCTAGTCTTCTGACTTTTAAAAAGGATACTGATAGTTTTAAGTGCTGTTGAGCAAAGCAATCTAGTCTTCCGACTCTTAAAAAGTATTGTTGCTAAATTTAAGTGATGATTCATCTCTAATACCAATTTTACTAAGTATAGTTAAACTATTCCAGTTTATTTAACACGTAAGTGTTATTACCCTAACGTAGTAAAATAAGGCCTATTAGTATGGTTTTTGTAAAAGTATAATTTTTTGTTCGTTTATGGTAAAAATTACCATAACTTGATTACATTCTATGACTAATGTATTGAAATAAAGATTAATGATGCATTTTGATAATTAAATGCAATATTTTCGATTTTATTAAAAATCTCCCTTAGCTAAGCCTTATTACCCGCCAGTACCTTACAAATAATTTAAAATAATCAACAACATCTAGTAGACGATAGAATTCATATGATCAAGGTAGGATGTGATCAGTTTTGTGATTGGTTTTGTTGTACCATGGGATTGTACCATTAATTGTTTATTTATACACTGTAAAAATATTGTGTATCTGTGTTAAAAGCGGTCCGTGGTAAATTTTTTGTGCTGATTATTTTGTGTCAAATCAATACAATTATCTGTGTTACTTAAAAATTTCAATCTATTGACTATTCAACCCTTTAAAAGTGTTACCTAGTATAAAAATCGATATTATCAATATTTATTAAGTGTTACTTTAAAATCAACACAAAAAAAGTGTTGAAGTGACAGTTGAGTTGTGTTAAAAAAAATTGCTTCCTTCTATTGACGCGGGAAGCGCTATTAAGCATTAGTTCTATCTGGTTAGTTATTATTTTTGTGACATTGATTTTATTTATTTTCAATTAGACAAAAAAATTAAGTTGACAAAGTTCATGATTCGTATAGTTTAAAAAAAAATATTTAAAAAATTGCATCTGTTGCTATTTTACTTTTTTACATGCGCATATTTTTATTTTTTCATAATTGATTTGTTGATAAAAAAATTCTAAAATTGATAACTGTCATCTTTACTATCACAAAATAGTTCAATGTTAAAAAATAATTGTCAACACTTTTGATAACCTAAAAATAATTCATGGTACAAAAATAAAATGTACAAGTTAAAATTTTTTTATGTCACCATTAAAATTTAAAAAGTGTTGAAGTTACATCTCATATTACTCGAATTTTGTGTTGAAATTTTAAGACAAATTTTGTGTTGAAATTAAACACAAATAGTCTGTGTTGAAAAGTAACATAAATATTGTGTGGACCGTTTCTAACACACAGATTGTGTTGATTTTAACACAATATTTTTTATTGTAAGTTATTTTGTAAATTATTTGTAATGACTTATTTTAGTTGCTGAAGAAGTCCCAATAAAGGGACGAAACGTCCAATTTATGGTCAAAACTGAATTCTAATTTTTGAATTACTGTCCACCTTTATGATTTTACCATTTGATTTAAAATAATATTTATATTTTATACAAGAAAGATAATATGAAATTTAAAACAAATATTAAGCCAGCTTATTTATTTAAAGAAGAATGTAAATAATTTTGTTCGTGAATAAAATTTATGTTAGTTTATATGTTAGTATAAACATTGGAGAATGTTAATAGTGTTGTATCTTGAACTCTTTATATATATGTATGTATAAATTCTTTCTACTGTACTCTACTCATGTTTAGTCGATCCTCATGTGAATTTACCTCTCGCGACGTTCGTTCCGCTTGTCTAACTTTGCGTGGGTGTGAGTCGAGGGCATTTTACCTTTAACTCGTTTTAGCGCCACTTGGCTTCACATCGATGCTATTATGTTCGCTATACGTCTAATCTCACATACAGTATACATATGTAACACATTATATATATAATATAAATGCGAATGCCCTCAAGTTGTAGTCTACATTCATTTCAATTAGTTTATTCGTCATTTTAATTGATAAATTGTTATTTCTTCATGACAATAATAATAATTATTAATTATACTATTGAGTCCAGAGGGCTCCATTATAATTACATGATAAGATCTATTAATAGAAATATTATTAATTTATTTATGTTGCGAAATTAGTAAAAAATTTTTTTTTGCTTTAAAATTCAGAGAGCAGTAAATCCGAAGAACAAAAAAATGTTAATATAAATGTCCATTATAGCAATTAAAATTCGGGATAAAAAAATAGGCAATAAATATTTATACATAAAAAAAAAAACGTTTTATAAATAATGTAAAAATTCATGCGAGCCATTACAAGGCATGACAAAAATTTCATATGACTAAATATTGTCATTGGTCAAAATTTTTACTCTCGGCTGACAATAAAATTCATATTTTCTACTTTACTCTTCACCACATTGTTCGTAATATTTCTAAAAAAAAAAAAAAAAAAAAAAAAAAAGTTAAAAAGATTGACAGGCAATATTTCTAAAAATATCACATTATTTAACGCGTTAACGCGCTTTCATTATCGCTATTCTTTAATAAATATTTTTTTTCTTTATCCAGGTAATTAAATTTAAAACTTTTATGAAAGTTAAAAAAATTACCCACAGTAAATGCAGTAAATGAAATTTCATAATTGAATATCACGATAATTTCTTAAACTTTTCGATTATTAAATTTTTTAAACTATTGACGTTTTTGTAATTAATTCTCAGTCGTGAAAAATAAAAAGTTTTAAAACATTGAAAAATAATTAAAAATTTCTGATTAAAAAAATTAAATTATTGTTTTATCAAATATATAATAATAATAATAATTATTATTTAAAATTTTTTCAGAAACTGCAAACAATCGCTGAGGACTTTTGTGGTCTAGACGTAAACACTCCACTCGGTGGACAAGAACCAATGACAGCAGTACCAGTACTAACTTTTCCAACATTGCTGACAGCAGTTGCTGCGACGTCAACCGGAGACTTTACTGTAGTTTTCATAGGCACTCGTGACGGTCACTTAAAGAAGGTAAGTTAAAAAGACTAGACCATGAAAATATAAATACTTAAACATATATATTTAACCTGTCATCAACCTCGCAATTATACATAAACCGGTCATTTAAACATCCCTAACAACAGTAATAAAGATAAAACAAACTAGAAAAAAAAGTTAAATAAAATTGCGTGTAAAAGAAAAAAGATACAAAACGGTTGTACGATACAAGACTTGTATCTCTCCCTACTACCCTCCCCTTTCTTTGTACATCGCCGGAAGGATCTTGAGAAAGCCTCAAGCTTTGATGTAATTTAGCAAGGATGTACTACGAGCAATGTTACCGGCACCATGCTCGTGGCTTTGCCAACGCCCGCGTTCTTCGACCAGGACGTGCTCTATTGCTCCATTACTAAGTTTACCAGCCCAACCGACCGACCATCCAACCCACAAGAGAGTCTCGTGCACGTAACATCCACTACATTGATAATAAAAAAAAAAAAAAAAAAAAAAAAAAAGAAAGTATATATATAAGACATTGAAAGCTTGTGAGAGGTGAATATCGTGTCCTTAAAGCCCTTTAAATGTCTACGTGAACTGACAAAAACATCTCCATTAATGTTTTCCTGGTACTTAACAGTTTTCTTTTTTATATTATGCTAAAAAATTAATCACTGGCATTTTAAAACAGTTTAAAAATTCCTTAGTCTCCTAGAATGTAATTTTTTATTTAAATTTAATTTATAATAAATTTAGTAATTAATTTATTGATAAAGAATTATTTAAAGTACATATTTACATTGGTATAAGAAAATTAAATATAATGTGTCGGGAGATATGAATTGAATTGAATGAAATTGAAGACAAAGAATTTATAATATGAACAAGATGAAACGAGAGTCTAGTTACATGGTGATTACACGCATGTCGGAACGTTTAGCCCAATGAGATAGAAAGAGAGATAAATGGATAGAGAAAACACTACGTGGCATTTGATTCATTGCCGCGCCCTGAAGGTAATCGCGAGGCGATTGTGATTAATTAATGAACGCGCGTAGGTAGTCCGGAACTGTAGTTGTTGTTGTTTTTGTTGTTGTTGATGGTACAGCAAAAGCATACATGAGTTTAGTCCAGAGAAGATAGAAGAGTCGAGCTGCATACTCACTGTCTCGTTGATATATCTGTGCATCTCCCCCGCGAGAGTTTACTTTCATGGGAAAATTCATAGAGAAATGTATATATATTATTATTTATACTTGTGTATTTCATTTTATATATTCTATGGAGAGAGTAAATATATATGTATGTAAATGTTCAAAATATATGTAAAGAGCGTAATTATTTCTGGTAATCATGTTGATTGAATTATGTGTTCTGCTAGAACATCATTAGTAAATTATTCTTGTCCTTTGGCTTTTTACCATAAATTGAATAATTGTTTTATGTTTTTATTTATTTGAGTGATAAATTATTTTCTTATTATTGATGATAAGAAAAAAAAATTTTAAGTAATGTAATATTATATTTTTATTTAGATACTATTTTACTAAAGATAAATTTACCAATTAACCTTAAGCATTTTATTATTTATAGCCGAGTCATTAATCATCTGTAGTGTAAAAATATTATTTAAAAATACGCTAGTGATCAAATATATATTTTATTACTTTATAATGAAGCTTTGAACAGCCGTAATGCCAATGACCTTTTTTCAGTTTGACCTGGGATTTATTAAAAAGTGATGGTATTTAAAAGGGTGAAAAAAAATTCGATTGTTTGAAACAATCAAAAAAATTTTTATTTAATGAATAATAATAAACTACTAGTATTGATACTTTTTCAACAATTGATTGTTTTGTTTTTATAAATAATAGAAATAAAAAATAGTTTTTTTTTCATGTATGAATTCGATTATATAAAATATGATTGATTGAATACAAAAAATATATCGAGGTTAAAACTGATTTGGTAATTTTTACACTGCTGTCAAAAGAAAAAAAAATGTATAGATATATGTGTATATCTATATATATATATATGGATTTACTACAATGAATAAAAAACACAAACATGAATTCAAAACAAAAAAAAATAAATAAAAGTGTCAATTGAGTTAAATTTACGACAAGTGACAGTCGGATGTCAACTACAATAATTGTCGGAGCGATGAGTTCGCGATTGCAATTAATTATCCATGAACACGCGTGTCGAGTCTTTTAACAACCAAAAAAAAAGGCAATTCAAGAATTTAATAATCCATTTTAATATTGTCTTTTTTTCCACTGAAACATTTTATTTAATTTATTACTAGGGCTAGGAATTTTGCTTTGATTTAAAAATAACAGATCATAATTGATTGTGTCAAATTTTGGATATTGCGGCGGAAATATTGGTCGCATAAAAAAATTTTTTAAACAAAAGTTGCTCAAATTTTAATTTTTTAAAATTAATGTCTCTTATAATTTTTTCTTAGGACTAATAAGAAAGCTGTAGTTTTAAAATTAACATTTTCATAATTGACAAAAATTTGAATCATTCATTATAAATCTTAGTTTTTGAATTACGGTGAAAATATTGGCTGTATAAAAAAATTTTTTGAACAAAAGTTGTAGGTAATTTAATTTTCTATAAAAAATGACTCTAATGATTTTTTTATACAACTAATATATTCCCTTTAATTTCAAAATTAACATTTTTATAATTAACAAAAATTTGAATCATTCATTATGAATCTTCATTTTGAAATTACGATGAAAATATTTGTCGTATAAAAAAGTCACAAGAGACATTTTTTATAGAAAATTAAATTACCTACAACTTTTGTTTGAAAAATTTTTTTCCTAGACCAATATATTCGCCGTAATATTAAGCATTTGAACCATTTATTTCGAAATTAAGGGAAAAATCTTGTCCCTATTTATTACTATCAATATTTAAAATGATTTCTCATTACTGTTATCATAAATAAATAATTAAATCTCATCTCATCTCCTCATTTGATCCCATCTCATGAATTAAATTTATCGGAGAAACAAGACCCGAGTACCAGGCTGTCGCATGAACTTGATGCATGGTCCCACATATCTGCTGGTCCCGGAAGGATTATTAATTAATGATCGAGCCCTCTCTTTCCCAGTTTACCGCGCGTTCAACCGCAAGTGCCGACTCATTTGGCTGAGCTGCGGTTCAGAGGTCACGGGGAAATGCCACGATCTACGACCACAGTAGATTCGACGAGCTACGTGACCGCTCGAGTGCCGCATAACTCGAATCGCGTACTCTGATATCACCCTCCCGTTATCTCTCTACATTGCGGACTTTGTTTATAATCTCTGACGCTTTATTCAAAGCCAATTCTAAAACTAATTCATTCCTGTCATATCATCTCTGATTATCAATCATATAATCATACCAATACCAATACCATTATCTATATTTGTTTTTTTTTTTTTTTTTTTTAATTAAATAATTCGAAAGCTCTGCAACTGATCCTCTTGTGACAATTAACCTAATCTGATTATTTTCAAATTGAAAATTCATTATTTCAATACTTGACATCATGGCTAGTGTCATTTTAATTAATGTTCTGTATTAATTACTGATAATTCAAATATTTTATAATAAATGACAGCTTCATATATTGGTATTGATATTTGATATATTATTTTGAATTTATATTTTAACAATAAAAAATTTAGTTTGAATAAAAGTTTTTAAGGGATGTAGATTTCCTATGGTGAAATTTCTAATTCATATTTGAAAATTATTGAAAAAAACAGCTTGAATGAACTATTCATTTTTGGATGGAACTACTGATCTTTTAATCTTGTGGTATCGGTCTTATGTAGAAATATTCAGCAGTTTCTGCGATTAATAAGATGAAAAAAACTTCCTTTGATTTATTAGTATTGAGTGCAGATGTCGCGGACTGCTGTGAAATGGAGACCAATTAACATTCCAATAAAGACTTTTCATAGGAATAATTGTAATTTATTCTTAATAGATCTTTAAATGCTTGTTCTTCTGATTGGAGATCGGTGTTAGAGTATCAAATTTTTAAATTTGATCTTCCGTCTATTATTGCGATTCAACAGATGTAGATCATCTGATAATTAAATTTAAAATAATAATAATTCCTGCAGATCCATTACTTTAAAGATTTATTGAAAACCCATTCGCCAGTAATTTGATTTGCAATTTGACTTGGCTAATTTAAAATTTTTAGCACATACGTTATTCTCATCCTTAAATTTATGTTCTTAGTTAATATATTTTATTAAGATCTGCGTTTTATTTTTTAAATTAATTTCGTAGTGACATTTAGCTAATTAAATATTTCGGTTTGTTAAAAATAAACAGATAAATTATATACGATTTCTTTTCTCAAAAATTAAGAACAAAAATAACACAAATGGTATTTTTTATTTTTATCCAAGCGAAATAAATATATCGAAGCAAATTTAAAAAAAAAATAAACATGTATGAATTAAATAGTAAATAGCCTAAAATTTTTTTTGAACGTTACTGCATCGAATGGTGAAAGTCCCATGTCAAAGTTTCGTAGTTTTTAAATTATTAGCGCTCCAAAAAAAAGAGCCTTTTTATTTTATGAGCATATATCAATAACGACCTTCTCATATTCGCATATTCAAATAGTCTCCAAGTATTATAAAATATTCAAAAATACAAATAACTTTATTAAATCATTTGACGTCATAAACAGCTATTACTTGTACATTTATTTAATAAGATGAACTTTATTGCAGTATTATACAAACTGCAAGCCTCAGTATATTTTATTTGTCTTCGAGTTAATGGCACTGCTTCGATAAATCCGCAGTTTATAACCTAGTACTTAAAGTTGATTTACTCGTATTTAACTTTATTTATTTCAATTAAATTTTTTTTACTCACCTATTTCCGTCCCTATTACCGTTCTATTTTTATTCTTAATTATTTTTTTTTTTACAATTAATTAACTAACCATTTCGCTGAATATCGGGTTTCGAAAAATATAAGCCTGTATTAATCTTTTAATTCTTGTTCGATCTTAATCCCTCAATCATTTGGATAATAACATTAATTAGCGATCACTTTTAAATTACTGCACTTATACGAGCTAGCAACGACAATAAAAAAAAAAAAAAGTTAATAAATATAGTATATTTTATATTAAAAAGTAATTTTAACTTATAGTCACTCCAATTTTCGATAATGGACAAACGATTTTTTTCATTTTGCTCTTTTATACATTATATGTAGCACAATATTCATTATACATATATATATTAGAACGTGAGCTCGAACATATAATAGTACTAAAATGAAAAAGCATGCTTGTACACGTGTACTCACGTGAACATGTTTCTTTGTTCATCAGCGGGTTTAAACCCAACGCAGAGTGAATATACATGTCGTAATTTTTTTCCGTCATATCAACAGAGGGTGAAAGAGTTGAGTAGTGGATACAACAGAAAACGACGGATGATCGATCACGTTAAAATTACTACGGATTTGTTTACTTTTTTTATTTTTTTATTTCTCTCTTAGCCCCTTTATCAGTAGCGAAATTTTATTTTTTCTAAAAAATTTTTGTTGTTTTAATTGGACGCATTGACTGTGTGAACCATACAAATTCGCATGCATCAAATACGTTTTTTTTTTTTTTTTATCCTGCAAATATTTTTTTAAATTCAACTAACCAATACGAGCCCAACTCCAAACGTCACTGGATGACGTGTTTTAATATTAAATCAATACTATCACACTTTCACGCTTAACATATCTATATATACATATATATGTTCACATGTATATTTAAATTTAAAACTAAATATTATTACAGAATTATTCAATACTTCGTAAAAATATTTAGTTTTTAAAATAAATTTTAACGACTGTAGTCGTGTAAAAAATTTTTTCATCATGCTAAATTTCTTAATATACGACTATAATTTAAAGTCAATAATTTTTAATTTTTGGAAATTTCAATAATTAAAACAATGCGTAATTTTAATTTCATGTCATCGTATTTTTACAAAAATTCAAGATTCACAGCAAAAAAAGATTTCTTGCTGCAATAAAAATTTTGCATTATGAAATAAAAAAAAAATTCCTTAGGACTAAGTTAAATTTTTTGATGCAAAAAATTTTCTCTCGCTCAAATATTTTTCTGAGCTCAAGAAAATTTTCGTTTATAATTTGTAATGCAAAAAATTTCGCAAGACAAGTAAAAATTTTCTGGGGACGATAAATCTTTTTTTACTGTGAGCCTTTGTTAAAGTAGTTCCATAGTTTCTTACTTGCGAACCTTTGTAAACTCAAAAATTTAAATTTAAATTTCTCAAATAATTTTTTTTTCATCCTTTATTTACTTCACGCTGACCAGTATAAAAATAGTTAAAAAATTTCGATTTTTCAATTAGCTGAGAATTTAAAAAGTATGGAAAAGTGGAAAATTCAGCAGCGTAAATTTGAAATCCCGACACAGCGTTTTTTATTTTTACATCCTCATAACTCACTGAGAAATTCAGATGTGTCCATTTTTTTCGTAATCAATTTCTATTTTCACAAAATTATTGTAAAAAATAAATCACACTCCTGCAGTCAATGAAAAATTTTCACAAAACAAAATATAGAGAATCACTTATTTATATTTACCTTCAAACTTAATAATTATTTTCCTTTTTCAAATGAATGGTTAAAAAAGAAAATTAAAAATTGTAAACTCGAAGATCGAAAATCAAAATTTTTTGAAATTTGGAAATTTTTCATAGTGAAAGTTATTGGAACGTTTCTTTTTTTATACATCGGTATCGTAGATTAAATCTAAATATTATATTATCCTTGATTTTATCTCGGATTAAAGCGTACTCCTTTTACTTTTAACTTGACGAGATTAATTTATCTATTGGGAGGTTTAAAATTATATAGCAGGAGAATGTTATTTCTCAGTTGATCTTACAACCACAAGAATAGTCTCCTTACATAATTGATGTACATTCACAGTAAAATGCCGACTCACTTTAAAACTATACGAGCGTCTTGTACACTTGAGCGCTATAAATAAATGTTTTAATACATAAATAATAAATGTAAGGTCTAATCGTGAATTTACAATCGTGCTAAAAATTAAATTACATTTTTAAAGTTCATACATTTCTTTATTATAAACTTTTTGTTATACATTATTATTACATGCAAGTAAAACTATATAGTGCACACCTCAAACGCGAAGCTTTATGAATGGATTTTTTTTTCCAAGTATTTTACTCATACAAAAAAATTTCTACACTCTTTTAATAACGCCAAAATAGGTCTAATTGTATACTAGAATATAGAGAATTTATTAAGGAAAAATTTGAACCTAATTTTAAGTCTCGTTATGTCATCAGTTTAAAATTTATCATTCTAACTTACTTTTTAGCTTAGTTGTAATTAATTAAAAACGTAAAACTGATTATTCATTAAAAATTTAGCTGCCATTTTTTTAATTGTCACTGTTATTATTTTTTTCCTTTTTTTCCTCCATTAACCACTGGCGGCAGCACTAGCGTAATAGTAAGATTGAAAAAAAAGAGCGATATCTAAGATAAAAAGGCGGGATATTTAAAAAATCTTAATTAAAAATAAAATTAAATTGATAATTTACAATGAAAATAATATACTTGGTAAACATATATTAAAAAATATATGTTACCGTTATAAATATATATGTGGCGATATATGAAATCTTAGATAGAACTATGCATAGATTTTGGCCGATTTTATTATATTTTTATATATTATGTTTTCTCTTATATGATTTCATATATTTCAGTACAACTTCAATACTTTATTTATATATGTGCTAACTTATAAGTTTACATATATGATTATAAATATATGAAGTACTTATATGTATTAGCTTATAAATTTACATGTATAATAGATTATATTAAAACTTACTTCATTATATATATAATAAGTTGTATATGTAGTATACGGCTTTCATATAGGTATAGATATAAAAAAATATATATCGTTTTTGGTCACTTATATGGTCCAATTTTTATTATATATTTTCTATATATGGTATTTTGTGCGGGGTAATATTATGAAAT
This sequence comes from Microplitis demolitor, assembly GCF_026212275.2. Classification (NCBI taxonomy): domain Eukaryota; kingdom Metazoa; phylum Arthropoda; class Insecta; order Hymenoptera; family Braconidae; genus Microplitis; species Microplitis demolitor. The sequence goes on along the minus strand of NC_068547.1, from coordinate 6,432,369 downwards.
AAAAGTAATGAATAAAAATAAAATGAGCGAATGAGGTCTGCACTTTTGGATTTTCCAACATTTTTTTAAATTTTAATTTAATCGAGGATTAATTATAAGTGCAACTACAAAATTACAAGATGTAAAAGTCTTATCTAAAATGTGTAGAGCACACAAGCCTTCTCGTTAATGGTTAAAGTTTGCTAGAACAACGCGTTGAATTGCCAAGTTCAATTGAGTTTGGTTGATAGAGCAAGAACCTCCTTGACGCAGGATTAATTACTCAAAATTAACCGATTAACTCATGATAAAATTTACTTATTTTTATATAATTTTCTGTACTGTAATTTAATTAAAATTTTTTCCTACCTTTAATATAAATTACTTAGCAAAATATATAAATGAATAAATTTACTTGAAAAGAACATCTGAGAACTTTTCTCAGAGATTTCTAATTTATTTTAATAACTTTAAATTACTTTACTCCGCTCTTGTTAATTTTTCATTGAGTTGATTCGTGTGTATCTAGTTTTTAATTGTATGATTGAGATATTTTTTTTTTTTAAATATTTAAATTTAAATATTAGTTTTATTATATGAATTTGGTGAATTAATAAAGAAAAGACAGATGAAAAAATGGGAACGCTAAAAAAAAATAAATTTTTTTTTCTTGAGCAAATTAAGTATTTGCTTGAATTTTAAGAAAATCTTACGAATTTTCATCTGTTTTTAAAAATTATTTTTTTTTCAAATTTTCGGGGTAATTAATTATCCTTAAAAAACAATTTAGAAATATGATTTGTACTACAGTTAACAAATTGGAATTAAAAGAAAATTATTTAAAAAAAAAATGTAGAGTGTCTCAAATAATTCAAAAATAATTCTGAAAGTACAAAAATCCTATTAAATATGTACCTGTAGATTGGAACGTTTTTCGCGGAACGAAAATAAAAAAACAAAATGAAAAATAAAAAATTTACTGGATCTAAATTTCGAAAATGTTCCGAATAGATGCTTGTATGTCAACCGAAAACTGCACGCAAAAAACCTTTTGATCCTCAGGTACATTATTAAATATCATTTTGAAAAAGAAAAACTCTTAAGTACTCCATTTTCCTTTGTCCTTTATTTTATTTAATAAAAAAAATTTACAAAATTTAAATCTTCAAGTATAAATACCATTTCTATAAAATGAAATAGTACAGAAAATATATAACAATCTTACCCATAATATTTAAAAAATAGTTACTGAAGTTATATAAAATAAGAAGCGGTATAGTAACCCGATTTAAGTTTTACGACAGTAAAGTTTTAAAGACACAATCAGTTCCCTTTATCCATCACTCTGTCACAAGCAAACCAGCAAGTAAGCAACCAACCAACCACTGTCTTATTACTTCTCTTTGTACGCTACTTACTATATAATAAAATATACCGCACAATATATGTATATATATTAAAAATAAAATATTCCTTTGTCCGTCAATTTTATAGTAGAACATTAAAGTGATTAAAGAATATTATTTTCTTCTTTACGTTTTTTTAAAAAACAAGTCTATTTAAATTTTCATTACAACATTACATATTTTTTTCATATATATATTTATACCTATACCTTTACTACTACCGAAGCTTTTCCGTAAGCTTAATTTTTAATATTGAAAATTTTGTTTCATAAAAAAAAAATTAGTTCTCATATATAAATAAAAGTACAAAGCTCTTATTACAACTGTAATAAAATAAAAACTAATTTTATTTGACTCAAAATTTTCAGATATTTTCTCATAATTTCCACCGAAAAAAATTCATTTAATAAAAATCACCAGATTGAAATAATTATTTTTCGGATTTTTAAATATGAAAACGGTACTTTTATGGACTGCATTAACAACAGCAACAACAATAACTATTACTCGTGGAAGTTGAGTAAAATAATAAAGACGCCTCATCGTAAAGTAAGATTAAGTATATCTCTCAACACACAACAGAACTCTCGTCATATCTCGTGTACCAATACTCTGATCATCAGGCCAACCACTCTCGAGTCTCGTGTCTAGTGTTCGTGCACACGAACCCGAAACCGGATGTACTTAAATTCAAACTTTAACAACATATATACATTTAAGAGTTTAAGTATATAATATAAACACTAATACATTATAAAGTAACCAAGCGATGGCCATAGTACGGAGAAGCAGTTATAGTTTAGCTTTAGCTTTAGGTTTAACCTGGTATGGTGGATCTAACCGATTCGGTTGACCCGATCTAACCCCATGGCGTTGTTGTATCCGCATCGAATCTGTCTAACCAACTACAAGCTAGTACTACCCAAGAGCCAACAGTGTACGAGCACTTTACCACATCCAACGGTTTTCTCATGGCATTAAAATTCTCAACTTCCGCGATGCCCCGTTTGCTTTTGCTCTAGCTCCAATCAGGACAAGTCTCACCAGTCTTTTTATTCAGCATCCACATCCACATCTACATTTACATCTGCATCTACATCCATAACCATATCCTCAGTAATCCGCCTACAACAACTACATCTGTACAAGCACACAATCACTATGATCAATACAGCATCGCCACGAATACTATTACCTAAAGCCTTGTCTAATCGTATAACGCACGATCGATCGTTTCATCGTTTAGTTTCATCCTCGGTGAGTGAGACCGACAAGTACTTGGTACTCTATACTCAATACTCTGTACTCTGTATTCAGTATTCAACACTACACACTGCGTACTGTGTACTATGCACCGGTCGAAGGTGAACACCATGAGCATGAGCCAACTTTCATCTCCCCTTTAACTCTTCTTAACTTCCCTTCCCTGCCCTGCTCATTCTCTTTCATCTCCTCAGCTGATGTTGCTGCTATTGCTATTGCTACTCCAGCTCCAGCTTCTGCTCTTGCTCGAGCTTTTGCTTTTGCATTTGCTTATAACTTTACTCCCCGGAATCCGTCATGCCAAGAGACGTGTCGCGATAACTATCTTTATTCACCCTGACTTTTATCGCCCTTATTCATCGCTAATTTCAAGTGGAACTTCAAAGTCTCTAAAAGCTGGATCAATCTTCGAAACCCCTGCGTTTAATTTCATAATACACTTTCTTTTTTTTTCGTGAAATTCAAATCTGCTTATTTATTTAAAATATATTTTTGCTATTTTAATTACACTGTAAAAAATCACCGGGGTAAGTCCAAGCGGTGTAGGTGTTAAAATCAGTGGTGTTAAATTTCAACACCAAAAGCGGTGTAGATATACTTTACCGGTGTTAAAATATTTAACTTTGAGCTTTTACACACAGGTATTTTAACACCGCCGAATTACGCCTCCTACACCGGTGTAATTTCATTTTAACACCAGGCGGAGTTAAAATGAGTCCATTTTTAACACCACTCTTTTTACAGTCTATAAATAGTGAGTTTAAAAATATTTAAGTAAATATCAGCATAATAATAATAATATTGATAATTTATATTACCTGAAACAATCTTAACTAGTCTCTTAGTCTTTCCATACCACGTATATCGAGTTACATGATCATATTTCTACTTAATAATAGTAATAAGTCGTGAAGCAAGGTCACGACCATTGGGGTCACTAAGATCGATCAATCGCCGCGGCATTGTTAACCCGAGTAGCCGTCGAGAATAAACAGGTGCTCGTTAGACAATTCTCGTGAGGTTATACATACAAACGTCTGCATATATATATATACATATTATATATAAACAGAACCAGTAGAGAGTACACTCGACCCGGGTCTGCTGGCGATTAGTCAAAGAGATACTTGCACTCTCACATGGGACTACCAGCTTGATTCTCGACATCAAGGAACCAATGACTGACGACAGCTACCAGCACCATACAACAAATCAAATATATATTTAGTCATAACCTCCTGTATGTGACATTAAACAATTAAGTACATTCGTGACATCACAAACCGATTATATTCATGCATATGAATAAAATAATCAATAGGAAACAACAATTACTTAGTCCGGTTAATTTATTTGACAACCTCAACGTCTCATGTCTTCCGCATGAACAACCATCGGCTATACTACTCTTACAATACTTAACTTTTTATTTCATACCCAGTACACTCTGGTTCTATTGTGTATCGTCGTTATCTATACTACCGATTGCTATCTGTTCTCCCGAGGATTGTGTGCAGATCACGACGGTCTCACGCGTGTCTCAAGAGGCTACAGCCTTTTAATCCGATGGCGTTAACTTGATAAGGATAAAATATACATACACATGCATACACAATAACATCCCATGCAATACATTTAAATATAAATAGATCCATGTACTACATATATATACATCTGAACATATAAACGTACGTATGCACGCACTCACAAATGAACGCACGCACGCGCTTAGATTTTCACCGTCATCATCATCATCATCATCATCAAGTGTCATCATCATAACCACAGCATAATAAGCGTAATATAAATGCAGGAAATGAATTTGTATGCGGATGAAATGAAACTAGTAATAATATATATGTATGTGTATATGTGTAATAATATATACCGCCCAGTGTATTAACTGAGAGACGCGTGCGCTGTTGCGAAATTGGAGCTCTCTAATGTCGTATTCGGAAGATATAACCAATGGCGTTGGGTCCCAAGGGATGTAAAGCCTGAATAGAACTCGATGCTCGAAAACAACGAGACGTCATACGGAAGGTGAGCACAATATAACAACTATCTCTCTATCTCTCGATGATTCCTTTGGCTACGGTTTATTTCATCTTTATCTGGTTAACTCACAGCCCTTTGTCTATCTATCTCATTCTCTCCTATCTTAACTGATGTGTGTCTATATTTCTTCCTAGTGTTGATATATCTGTGTATAAATACATATATATATATATATATATATATATATGTATGTGTATATATATAGTTGTGTGAACTGTAAGACCAGTAGACCGACGCAATCGAGTGGCAAGCACGCCCATGTCTCTTGACGGTACTACGTTACGTATTTTCCAGGTTCGTATCACTCCCGAGTGTATACATGCACGTCCAACCGCGGTAAGAAAAAGACCACACTAACGTTAAGGTTTATGGTATAAGGGAGAAACGCGAGTACTCGGTATAAAAGTTGAGGGAACAAATAAAGAGGAAGAAGAGGGAAGGGTAAGAAAAGAAGAAATGAGAACGAGAATACGAAGAGAAGCTGCCATTAAACCCACTCGGGTCACGCCGAGAGTCTGCCAGGCGAGAAGCCACAGAATGCCGCCACCGCTCGCTCTGACTCTCGTCAGCGAATTTTCCGCGAGAATGCAGTGGAATAAAAATGAAGATGGCAAGAGAGGAATAATGTATATGTATATGTATAGTGAGAGAGGATGCGAATATTTTCCACGACCAAGTTTAAAGAAGGAATTTTTTATTTTTATTGTTATTATGATATACTATTTTATTATTATTATTATTTTTTTTTTGTATGTAACAGGAAAAATTTAATCTCGAGATTTTATTCAGACTTTTGCCTGTGAGCAAAGATTATAAAGTATATTAGATTTGAAGTGTTTTTTTTAAATGTAAGATGAAGATCAAATATATATTACATATATATAGTAGTCTTTCTTACATAAAAGGTAATGTAGTTTGGATTATATATAAGGGACTGGAGAAGACGAGAATGAGATGAGAAGTTGCTGGAAATGATGACGGCGAAGGGAAATTGAAAAAGGTTTCGATGAAGAGCTGCAGACAGAAACTCACTGTTGCAATAAGAGTATGACGACTGCGGAGGTTATTCTTGTTCCTTTTAAAATGGACAAAAACTACAGACTTTTTTTTTTGCTACTATTATATTATCGTTCGTTTCGTCTCGACTAGTTGCTCGGTCGCTAGTCGATTCGATTCCCAATAATTTTATTTCAATTTCACTGCTACGAGAATCACGAGCACTCACTGACTGCACTTCCGCTCTTACTTGATACTGAAATCTTACTTTAATTTTAATTTAACGACAGAAAATCAATCGCTGTATTTTTATTGCTGTATTATTTTATCTTGTCAAACGTCTATTTAATTTTAACGAAATTCACTACCTGTATATATTATATATATATATGTAGAAAAAATAAAAAATAAATTTAAGCTGAGATTGCATCAGAATATCTGCGTTGGAGATGTGGGTGGTTTGGAGCACTAGAGTATGTACTATATGTGAAATTTGCTACGGACTGTCGAATTTGAACGGGTCACAGAGTAATAGTAGTATCTGTAGTTTTCTTCGAAAAAAAAAAAAAAATCGATTTAAGCGCATTTAAATTTCCCAACGGGGACATGGGCAACTTGGTTGCTTGCACTCTGCTATATAATACTTTCCTTTACTCACTCGTTTTCTCGTTCACTCGCAACTGCCAGCAAAATATATACATATATATATATATATATATATCTATAGTATTCTTGGGGCTTCGACGAATTCGAGAAAAGTCGGATGAGCTTCTGGTGGATTTCCATGAAATGAGGTCACACGTTGCAGACAAAAGTCTGAGAATGTTCTATTATTCGCAGGCTCATGGAAGCCATTAAAGATTCATTCAAAAATAAAAAAATGAAATTCAAAAAAAAAAGTGAGCAAAAATAAGTTTCAATAAAACCATTGTCATTTAAATACTTTACTGTTTAAAATTGCTTTCTACTTTAAATGTCAGTCTAACATAAAAAATCTCTTAGTCTAGTTTTTTTATCACCACCCAAAAATAAACACACTGAAATAAATATCACTCGAGAAAAATGCATACGGATCTTGATGAAAAAAAAAAAAAAAAAAAAAAAATGCAGCTTTCTCGACAATTTTACTGTTAGTTAAAAAATAATCGCAGTCCCAAAATAACGTCTATCATTTATTTGACGTCCTAAAAAAAAATTTTCTGCTATTTTTCCATCGAAATGAATTTAATAATTTTTTTTATAAATCCAAGCATATAAATCATCAATATATCAATAAGTATGTATAAAAATATATAAAGGAATTGATAAAATCTCAAATAACTTTCTATTACACACGAGGATGTCGCCATACAACAGTCCAAGGATCTTTTGCAAACGCCTCTCCCTCGGCGCCTTCGTTGACGTGGAAAAACTTGCACAAGGCCTTGGACTGACCTGATAGGGAGTATAAGAAGACGAAAGTAGGTGCCCTGTATTTACGATGTTGCCAACCGGAGCAATCACCGCTCTACAAATTTTTAAAAAACTCATAATAATAAATAATAATAACGGTAACGAAAAAAGAAAACAATCATTAAAAAAATGAAAAGACAATAGGTCATGCTTCACGTTGATTACTATGCGTTGTGATGAATTTACACGTGAGTGAAAAATTCATAGCCCCAGTTTCAACATTTATACATTCATCTATACATATATATATCAGAAACATGTATCAGTGATTAATCTCATCTCAGGTTACTTTTTATTCTCCCACATAAGCCGCAATATCCTTTGATATATATGTATATATCTTGTGTTGGTTCGTTCATGGACATATATGTACATGGACTTTTATTTCCCGTTTATATATATATATATATATATATATATATATATATATATATATATATATATATATATATATATATATATATATATATATATATATATATATATATATATATACGTAGTACTTATTATATGTATATAAATTGCCATAAATATAGTTTGCAGTGTTAGCTGGGTTTGAGAACAGTTTGGTGATTGAGATGAGAGAGAAAGAATATTGCATACAAGCTACCAGCTGCACACAAACACCAACAGAATACTAGGACAAAAGTGTAACAGAAAGATAAAATGAAGGAGAGAGAAAGAGAGGAGAGAAAGACATATATGAGAAGGCGGGTGGACATGTTTAATGTACGCGACACCACGTCGTTTATTGCAACTTGCTTTTATAACCCACCAGGATTTTAGCCAAACTTGGCGTTGAACCCGGGTTAACTTTCACGCGAGGATTTTACTCGGGCTATTACACTTTCCCGACATCTTGTACACATAACCTAAACTTCTGTGTTTGTATTTCTATTACTCTCTCTCAACTTGTTGGTATGCATTTACTTTTAGACACGAATCAACTCAAGTCGCTAAAGATATCAAAACTTTTTATCCATATTTTTTAATATTTTTATTTATTAAAATACATGGATCTTTTTATTTTCTTTTATTCATGAACAAGCTTTAATAAAATAACGATATAAATATACAACCCACTGGTATACATATATATTTGTATATAATTCAAGAAATATAACTTGGTAAATTTTAAAAAACCAAAAAAACTTTTTAATCTCACTATTAGATTAAATTTTATTGGGAATCGTTTTATGCCCGACTCTACGATCATTATAACTTTTAGTGAGCTGTTTTTTATTTTTTTTATTTTTCTTTTACCAACTACCTGAATTTATCAGGTCTCGAAATTTCCAAACGATGTTGACATGTTTACAAACTTTTAAATTTATTTAATATATTTTATTACTCATTATAAATATTTAACTTCCATACCAACAAGATGTATAGAGCGAGTTTATTGAATAAATTAGCAGATATACATTTAAAACATTTAAATCTATACGATAAAGTAATAAAAAATATTTACAAACAAAATTTCCATTACTTTATAAAAAAAAAAAAAAAAAAAAAAAAACTTGTAAATCAAATAGTTTATCTAAACTTTTATTTCATTAAATCTTTTATTAATAAACTTTGGGAATAAACCACTGAAACTTGTATATATGTAGAAAAGTTTAAAGAAAAAAAACAAATAAAGCAAAATTCATATATATGCAGGTTGATATCCGTATACGGCATATATAGGATAGCTAAAGTAAGAATAGTATCCACACTATAATACACAGCGGCAGTTGTAGCAATAGCGGTAGTAGTATCAGTAGTAGCAAAACACTGCAGTAGAACAGGAACTTTGCAAGTATATATTGAGCTTGCACGAGGCTAAACAGCAGCTATACTACTCGCAAATTCGTATAACGACACTCGTGGGTAAGTTTAAGTCTGTAACACACGCGAAACCCGGTCAGTTTTAGTTTTGTAGACCCCATGAAACAGGCGAATAAAAAATACAATCCTCTGTACACCTATATATATATTTATATATATATACAGAGACACCATTGTACCACGTGCTAAAAATAAATGTTTCATAGAAAACGTATGTAATAAGCGTCGACAACAGACAGTAGTCTAACTTACTATCGTTTTCTCTACCGCATCATTATATATATAAATTTTTTTTTCATTCGCTATTATTTATACACTTTGATAGATATACAATAAAGTAGATTTTTCTATAAATTATAAAACGGTTCGTGGACAGTAAAAAATAATGCGTATTGATATTAAATCAATGTATTTCGCTGTGTTAATTTAAAATGTTAAATCGATCTACTATTTAACATTTTAAGTGTTAGTAAGAAAATAGAAATTATTAACATTTATTTGGCGTTACTTAGAAATTAACATAAAATTTATACGAGAAACTCAATCGATAGTCACGAAAAAATTTTTATAAAAATGAAATTGAAATCGACAATTTAGCTTAAAAACTTATATTGTTAACACATTAAATTCACCATTTACTGCACATAGAAAAAAATTCTCGACTGAAGATAAGTAATATTAATTGAAGAAATTTTTTTTGAAAATCTAAATTTCCTCGAATGAAGTAGAAATATCCTCTGATGAAGTTTTTTTGGCTCAAAGAATTTTTGCTATGCAAAAATTTTTCTTTCACTGAATGAAAATGTGTTTTAATTTTTTTACTATAAATTAATTGATTTATCATTTACAACTGGAATGAAACATTGCGTAATTTATTTTGATTTTGACTCTAATAAAAAAAGTTATTTACATAGTATCAGAAAATAGATCATTGTTAAATAATAATTGTTGTTACTTTTGATAATATCAAAATAATACATAAATCATGTATACTGAAACCATTGTACAAATATAAAATGTAAAATTTAATATTATTTTTTGTGTCTTCACTGACATTTGAAAAGTGTTGAATTTATACATTGTACAGTCGGACCTCGTTATAAAACTATTTCTGTCTATTTTATAAACCAGGTATCGCGATAGTTTAAGAGAGAAACTAATAGTCTTATAACGAGGTCCGATGGTATTACCAGAATTTTGTGGTGGAATTTTCACACAAATTTTGTGTTTGAATTTAACACAAACAATCTGTGTTATGTTGATTTTTAAATTTTTTACTGCGTCTTAAAATTTTTTTATTTAATATTTTAGAATTCTGTGCATAAATTAAAAGTTAATGTATAATTTTTGAAATATTTAATGGAAGTCTACTTTAGTGGGTTAATATTGAAACAGTTTCTGGATTTAATTTTTTTAAATGCTTTAAATTTAAGATCGTTAATTTTTAATTACCATCTAGGGGCTTATTAATTATTTATAGTATTTAATTAAAAATATATAAATTAATATTAATTTGCATAATATCGGGTATTTAAAATATTTAGTCGAAGTAATGATTTTAACTGCGAGTGCTCAAAAAAAATGAAGATAAAAATTGAATAATACTCTTAGTAGACTTTAGAAAAAAAATTACTACATTTTTGGCGATTGCCGAATAAAACTATATCGATTTTCCAAAAGAATTATTTTATCTTTCCACAAAAAAATAAAAGAACTATTTTAGTACTACAAGTTAAACTTTTTTTGTAGTAAAAAAAATAGGCGGAGTTACGCATTTAAATAATTACCATAATTTTCACTATTTCATGGGCGATATTTTGCTCAGGAATGTGTGATCACCACATTTTTTTATCTTTTATATTTTGCTCAGCCATATTCTCATTTTTTCTCACCTTTTTTTCTCTGTTTTCATTTTCTTTTTTTCAGTTTTTTTAACCTTATTATTTCATTTACGTTAAACAATTATTCTTATTTATCTTATCATTAAATATATCACAATACTTTCAAAAAAAAAAAAAAAAAAATATCCGTGCCAATGGAATTTACTTTTATGCCAAAAGCATTGAATTCCACCCGCTAAAATAATTCACTGAGGAAACCGGTTTGACGGGCGTGCGAATGGATTGTTAAAATCTATGTATGCTTGCACATATGTATATATCTTTGTATGTATGAGTAAACCACGATAAGCGTGTATATAGTACTTGACTTGTACGAAGTACATACACGAGTGTTACGCGATTAATCGTACAAAAGAGGCACACGCGACTAATCGATTCTTTAAATGATTAATCTCTACAGTTTCAATTCAAAAATAAATATAATAATTATGATTATTATTATTGTTATCATATGGAAATAATTATAACAATAGACTGTGATATTATTAATTTAGTATTCGACCTTTTTATTAAGTAATTCGTGTCTGTTTGTTTGTCTGTCTGTCCTGTTAAAGTTATTTGACCTTTTAGCTCCTACACTATTAAATATACTAAATATACTTTAAAAGCTTGTATTTTCATTAGGATTTACAATTCTAAGTGTACTTACAACTCATTTTTAACTATTATAAAAACTAATTAAATTCATTTACTTCAATTAGCAAATATATTGCAAAATTTAAAAGGCCACACGTTTTTTTTTTCTTTTTTTTTTTTATGTATTTGTTTATATTATTTTTTAAATATATCTGGTGATAATTGACTGACAAAAAAATATTTATTTAATTACAAATTAAATGCGAATATGAGTGCGAGTAATAATTAATTTGTCAATTTAAATACTGGCGTTAATATTATTCATTTTTACCAGTTGATATTATTTTAATTGATATTTATTTGCGTTCTGTTTGAACGTAATTTGTTAATCTTCAAAATCGAAAAATAAAATAATAATTTTTATTTATAAAGACAATGAAATGTTTTTTTTATTTGTTAATCATCTAATTGTGACAGGAAAAAAAATAATCTCTTAATTACCTCTTTAAAAAAGTGATTAAATAAAATGGTTGTGGGATGGTAAATCATTTAATATAATGGTGTGTAATGATAATAGTAAAAAATTTTTTTTATACAAAAAGGTACACGGAAAAAACAGAATATTGAAAATTAATAAATCAATGTAAAAAGTGGAATCTGTTATTAATAATTAGTACTATTATGTACTTAATGCAAAGTAGTTTACTAATTTTTGTAGATTCCTAAAAACTGCTATCAATTATTTCAAAAAGTAACTAAATATTATTACTTTTAGGTATAATACGTGACTTATAAGTGAAAGTTAATTAATTTATGGCATAATCTATTAAAAAGTAATGATTGGTAAAATTAAGAATTGGTATCTTAGATACTGAGTTTTCCAGCCGAAAATTGCAAAAGTTATAAACTTTTATTTTATAAATTCGATATCACTGATCAATCATTAACTTAAAATATCATTTATTCATCATTATAAATTGATTTACAATATACATAAATCGAATAAGTGGTAAATAATAACATGAAAAATTAGTATACTAGATACTGATTTTTTGCTCATAAAAACACCGAAAATTTTTAACTGTTATTTTATAAATTCTATTCCATTGACCAATAATTAATATAAAATGTTATTGGTTCGTTATTATAAACTAATTTATTATATACATATGTCGAATAAGTGGTAAATAATAAAATGAAAAATTCGTATACTAGATCTTTATATATTAATATGTACGTTTACTAATTTTTCGGTTCCTCATTTTTAAAATTTTTGTATGTTTATTTGAATAGTAATAACTGTAGATACCAATTTATCGATTCTTTTTCATATTAATTCTAATATACGAAATTACAAATTTTGCTCTTCTATGTGTATCAAATTTTCGTATAAATAATAGCCATTTTGTAATATATATAGTGATCCTGGTTTGATATTAGTATCGAATATACCAATTTCAAGTCGACAATAAACTACAAACTATTAAAATTTTGAGCATCATTTTTTTCCGTGATAAAACGTTAAAATGAATCGTATTTTTTAATAAAATTGAATGTACGAGATAATGCAAATGAAGTAGGCTGATTTAAAGCGAATGAGTGGTAATCTCTTTTAGCATTATATAAAGTATATATATAAGAAACTGTCAGAAGTACTGCACTATTACTATAACTAGATGAAAATCCTCAAACGAATCGAAGAGATTTCACGAATGAAATCGTACAACGACTCCGCCGCGTCTGAGTAGGGATGATAAAAGAAGGGATGAGGTGGCAAAGTGGTCTAACGTCTATTTCCCACAGAGTCTTTCATCTCATGTTCAGTGAGACCGTCTCTCGAAAATGTCATTCGATTCGTTGAACCTAAAAGTCTTTTCCTATATCCTCAGCTGCTACAGAGCGCCGCCTGCCATAGTACTGGTCTCATATAAGCGAAAAATAGCCAATCTGAAAAGCGTTCATTTCATTTAGACTCATTTCATTTTATATATATATATATATTTTTTTTTTTTTTACCTTTATCTTATTTCATTTTATTTTCTGTCCTCTTTCCAATATATTTTTTACATCCCAACATTTCTCCTCCAACCCACTACCCACACACATTTAATAATTATTTTTACACTTAAATATCCTCCGGCAAGAGAACATTTTAATTAGCTTTACTTTATTATTATTATTTTTCACATCAATCAAATTTACTTTTTTTTTTATCATGGTCTACTAATTTCATTTTGTTTCTTCCATCTCTCCCTATCTATATAAAATTACATATTTTTATTTCAAACCTTTTCCATTTATTTATTTCCCTTATTCCTTTTTTTACTCCACTCTATATTAAAATTTTTTTTATTTTGCTATTATTAAAAAAAAAAAATTTATCGGAACACCTATGACAGTATAAAAATTTATTAACGACCAGTGGATTACGTAACACCGCACATATCGGCAATCCGCGTATAACCACCCCAAACATGTTTAAAAAAAAAAAATAATAATAATAATAATAAGGAAAAAAAAACACAGTATATACTGAAAAACACATGGAAAATTTTAACGTAGCAAGGTTTATTTTTTTTTATATTCTTTTCTGCTCTCGTACCTTTAGCAGCACAAGTCTGAGCCATGGTATATTAAAACGGAAGCCCAGGGATTTCGTAGCAGGTATACACTGGCATACAAGTACATACGTGAGGAGGTAAAAGAGGTAGAGGTAAAACTAGAGAGATTGAGGTGGTGATGGTGATAGAGATGGAGAAATAGTTATAAAGCACGTGAAAGCAAGAACGAGAAAGACTACTCCCAAGCGTTTCAACATATTTCAGACCGCGGCGACAAAGGGTTTCGAGTCGGTTTGGTGTAGTGGGTGGTGAAGGGTGGTCTTGCTTAGTTCTTGTCTTGCTACAATATTATATGTGTGCCATATACATATATATGTATGTTAGTGTAGATGAAAGAGTGACTCGTCGACGTTAGCAAGTTGCATATAGTACATACAGCAGTACTACTGTGAGGTCTACTCAAGGGAATGTACTGAAACAGTAGAGACATACAGACGGACTGAAAGAGAGTAGCGTAGAGTAGAATAGAGAAAGTAGTGTAGAGAGTAGTAAGTCGAGTGCGAGGTGGGCCAGGTTGGTTAATATATTACAGGGCAAATGGCACGAAAGGCATAACGTACGAGCTCCATACTATATCCAAGACTCTTCAACTACCAACTACTACCTAGTGCATGCAGTTATCCTCCATACCCAGCCTTGTATTACTCGGTCGGTCAATGTCTTCAGCTTCGTGTTGAATTTTAACCACCTACTGCAGACGCCGGATATCGTTTCCTGTACAAATCGCCCTGGTGATTTAATTCCGACGTTCTGCTGAGTACCAACTCGGCTTTGTCGTGTCTGGATAATTGTAATTTTAATACTGATATTCCTCCACTGTTTAAGTAGGTCATTTTTTAAGGATTTACGTTTTTAAATAATTTATATTTGTACAATAATATAAAGTAATGCTAATGTTTTGTTCTCTTGTACAAAATGTGTCTTGGGAAAGTACTTAAGTGTTTACGACCAAGATATTTTCCGATGTCTTGAATAAATTTATAATTTTTTACCGCGTGTAGTGACGTTGAGAAGCTTGGGGATATATAAAATAAGTGGTTTTAGGTTTGTCAACCATTTTTCTATCTTTCTTTACGACGTATTCTTAAAATTTTTAACATGACAAATAATTTATTATTAAATTTATTTTTCTCCTGTCATCCAGTCTAATATTATTTTTATTAAATATTTAAATTTCAATAACAGAAGACGACCTTATATTATTAATTTGATTATTTAATTGATTTACTATAATTTATTCAGATGATGTCGTCTTGCATTGATTTTGTCATTCAATTTTTATGTAATGTTAAATCTTTTAAATGAGTAATTAAAAATTTGCGGAGTAGACGCTGATTAAATCTGCAATAAATGCAGATCGGAGTATAATTCACTCCGAAGGGGAGTTTATTTTAATATTAAAACTCCGAATTGTAAATGCGGATTTAAATAAAATCCATGATCACTTCGTATTAGGGTGGTCGTTAAAAATTAAATTTTCTCAGACGCCGCAAAAAAACTTCTTTTTAGTGAAAAAATATGTAAGGAATTTTATTTTTTCGGTTTAAGTAAAAAGAACACGTGCCTCAAAAAGATCAAAGTTCATTTTTCGATACAACCGCGGTTTTTTTTAAATATCTCATGAAATATGCAGATTAAAGGAAAAAATAATAGAAACAATTTTGTAGAAAATTAAATTCCTGACAAAAAAGGGTATATTCATTTTTTTTATAGAATGTGTATTTATGAAGATATTTTAAAAAAACTTGTTTAGATTTTATCAATTGAGTATTTTAAGGATTACGAAAATGAAAAATAACGTTTTTTCTTAAACGTACAACGTAACTCGTTACATATCAATCATTAATGCTTGTTATAGTTCATACTTACTTAGAAAAATGTTATTTTCAACATTTGTAATCCTTAAAACGCTCAATTCATCCTGAGTCAAAAAACAAATTCAGATTTAAGTCTCAAAGTTCTCAATGGGATTTTTGAGGATCAATTTAGAATTTTAAGATCGACAAAATTATAGAAAGTTATCCTAGTTTAGTCCTCAAAGTAGTCATTACGACCTATTTTACCACTTCGAGGGCTAAACTGGATTAACATAATCTGGATTAGAGCCTCAAAATACTCAAAACATATAGGAATAATTTTATCCACATTTGAACCTCAAAAGTCTTATTCGACGTATTCTCATCCCTCCCTTTTTCCATATAAAATTTTTAAAAGTTCGAACTATAACTTTTCATTCGTTGAGGATTTCGCGGTCTTAGTTATAATTTAAAATCGATAAATTATTCGCATTTAGACCTCATATTTCTCATTGAAGATTTTGAGTACTAAAGTAGAGTTACTTTCTGGACGGCAAATAAAACATCAAAGGAATTGAGGCTTTTGAAGAATAAAATAGAATTCGTGTTTTGAATCGGGATAAGATCTAAAAAAAAGTTTTTTTTTTAATGTCTTCATAAATACACATTTTATAAAAAAAATGAATGAAACCTTTTTGTCAAGAATTTAATTTCCTACAAAATTGTTCCTGTCATTTTTTTCTTCAATCTGCATACTTCATGACCATGAGATATTCAAAAATAACCGCGATTGTATCGAAAAATGAACATCGATCGTCCTGTAGCACGTGTTTTTTTTTTACGTAAAAATAAAAAACAAAATTTCCCGCGTATTTTTTCTCTAAAAAGAAGCTTTTTATGTGGCGCCTAAAAAAATTTAATTTTTAACGACCACTAGTCCGCATTCACTCTTGATTTTGAACAGCGTAATTATTTTAAATTAAATTTCTAATTGATTTTATAATTTAAAAACTATTATAACTTAATCTATTAAGTATTTTGAATAACTAATTAATGAACTAATTATAAAGTGACTTATTAAATAAAATGGAGTGATAATACATAGTATTTAAAGCCGCAGATCACACATATTCACTCTATCGTGCTGAAATAATCTCACCCTTTCGAACAAATCAATAGTTTGAACGGATCAATCTACATTGCCCTGATGGTGTACACGCATCAGTGAGCGAGTGATTCTCGTTGAATTTTCACGCATCGCCAGTGGGCAAACGTTGAAACGCAATTTTAACAATCCTCCTACTTCTCCTCCCTCACAACCTACAAAATCTCTCTCTTTCCCTCTCTCTCTCTTTGAGTTACCCACCGACAACAACCGGGTCTACAAGCACCAGATTTCTCTCATGTCACTCATCAACATCACCAATTCTATCCAGTCAGATTTACTTCCTCTAGCTCCTAAATACCATTAATCTATTTTGAATCCTATTTTATAATTATTTTACTCACAAAAGTCCTGTCAAAAACTAAAATTACCAAAGAAATAAAACCAACAAGTTTAACTAAATAAATTCGTTGTACTAACGAATGGCAACACCAACTTTAACTCCACGGGATACGAGTTGATAATTAAAGAGAGCAAGCACAAGTACATTTTTACCTTTTTATTTTAATATTTTTTTTACGTTCATTCTTTCAGGCCTCGGCTCTTTGGAAGGGGCGAGGCATTTCCTGTCAAAACTCATTGAGAACAGCAACAGAGTAGTTGATAAAAAGAGTTTAAAAAAAAAAATAATAAAAAAGATAATAATAAAATGAAAATGAAAAGAGTAGAATATAACTCGGACAAAGCATTCGTTGGGCATATAAAAAGTAATCGACAATTTCGTTTGCCGGGCACTGGACGAAATTAAGGGACAAAAGTCTCATTGACTTTATTCCTCGGGGCTTATATATAGAGTACAGAGTATATTTACTATATATGTATGTATATATAGATGTATATACTATTTACAATGTATAAAAGAGTGTTGAGTCTAGGGAAAAAAAGAGGGTCTGCTAAGATATGTCACTGTTGTATTATTTTCTCAGTCGACAAATAATGTAACGGTGTATTTTATTTATTTTGTTATCCTTTTTTATTTTTTAAAGTCTTTTTTAGTGACAAATAAAGTAAGATAAATAGTAAAGATAAAGGGTTAATAAAGAGGTGATTTATTAGTGTAGATTTATTGGTGAAAATGAGGATAAAGAGTAACAGTAAAATGTAATTTATTTTTTTTTTTTATATTTTTAACCTTTAAAGATGCATTAAATATGATTCAGATTGATGGACATTGCGAGGGTGAGGTTGAATGTCTCATGAGAAAATTTTCACGTGAATTTTACCACGCGAGTACGAGGAGCCGTAAATGTGGATGAAGAGGAGGATGAAAAGGAGAAGGAATGAGGTGGAGAATGGTATGGCACGACAAATTGGTCGTGGAATTTCTTCTCGTTGGAAAGTCGTTCGCACGATGTCGTTCGCGTCTACCCATCGATCTTAACTCGGGTCACGAAGTGGCTATGCAAAATATATGAGAAGAAAGAGAAGAGAAGGTGAGAACGCCGATGAGCAAGAGAAATAGAAATACTATAAGAAGAAGTAGTGTGCAAGTGGAAGTTGTTGAGTTAGAGAGACGAAAGTAGTAAAAAATGGATCTGATAAAAGTTATATCGTTTTCCAGGCCGTTCCTAAGATGAGAAAGACAAAGACTAAAACTAAAAAGTAAAATATATATTAAATAAAATCCAAAGAAGAAAAGGATAAAAAAATAATGCAGTATAAAAATTAAATTGATAAAACAAAGAGAAAACAAATAAATTCTTTTCGACAAAGTTTATTTACTTAGTCTTCTCTTACGTCTCTTTATCTTTCATTCTTTTTATCTAACTATCTATCTATCTATCTAACTATCTATCTATGGATAGAGGGTGAAAAAAATGGAGGAAGGGTATAGCCACCTATCTATATCGATTTATCTATACTCACTTTCAGTAACATAGGTTTTTCGTTAAACGAATTTCTTCAAGAGAAATGTCGTATACTACAAGAGCGAAGAAGTTTGTGAAGATTTAAGTGGAATCGTTGGAAGAGACCGAGACGTCGCGAATTTCATTTCTTCATCATTGGAAACTTACGCGACGTTGTGAGAACTCGAGATCCTTTTACTATATAACTTATATCTTTCTCTATCCCTTTTACTACTACGTATATATTGAATACGCACAACTAAAAATATATATATATATATATATATATATATATGTATACAAGTTGAGAGAGAGTTGTCGCGAGGCAACGCCCGGGATTCTTTATCATTTCACTCTCTCTCTTTTATCGTTGGTTCTTCTTGTTCGCTCTTCTCTCCCCTTTGGGTGTGACTCGATTCGGAATTTCTCGTGTAAGGGTTTATTGACGAGCGCTGAGCTCGACAGAAATTAGTTTAGAAATTTCCAACCGTCCTGTTCACTCACTCGTTCACTCACTCACTCTTTTACAAACTTTAACTCACTCTCTTGCTTTATACACCTCTTGTCGTATTCACTTGTGTCCCATGTCATCGTACTAACATCTAAAGTGTAATTTCACGAGTCCCTCAATTTGATTCACGCGGAACAACCATTTTCACTAACTTTATATCGTCAAGTTTGTCATCTCTGACTGATGCCATTCAGACCAATAAATACATTAAGCCATTCAATAAACCGCCACAAATATTTATAGCTCTCTATTGATTTTTTAAATATTCAAGTTAGGGGAGCCTGGGGCACGAAGGCCCCCTTAAGCCGGTTTTTTCTTTTTGTGGCTTTTAACCATAAAATTCATTTATTTTCCGTCGATATCGAAAGAATAAGTAGAAATTTTGCAAAAAATCGAAAAAAAAATTTGTTTTTTTTCTGGGGCACGAAGGCCTCCTCTCCAAAAAATTATCAACAAAAATTTTTTTTTTATTTCCCGTTAAGTTATGACCTTTATAATGTTTTTATGACGTTTTAGGCCAGTATGTGATGTATGAGGTAAAATGGACCATTAAAAAAAAAAAATTGTCACAAAAAAATTAACTTGACGGAAAATAAAAAAAAAATAATTTTTTCTTTATAATTTTTTTTTCGAGTTGTCCGTTTTGCCCCTCATATCACGTATTGACTTAAAATATACTAAAAACATTATGAAGGTCATACTTTGACGGAAAATAAAAAAAAAAAATTTTACCTAATTTTTGAAGAGGGCCTTTATGCCCCAGGGGGGCCTTCGTGCCCCAGGCTCCCCTATAATACTGTAAAAAATCGAGAGTGATTAAGGATTTTATTTTAATTCGAATTCACTCCGTCACTCGGAGTTATGGAGTTTATAAAAAAATACTCTGGATGCGGGGTAAATACGAATTTTTTTATGGATGGGGTGATTTTGGAGTGATCTGGATTTTATTTCAATCTGCATTCACTCCGAGAAGTTTAAATAAATAGTACACGAAAAAAAGAGCAGTTGAAAAATTGAATTCATATCTGTATTTATTACAGTTTCATATAGTAGTAAAGCGCTGCGACTCTGAAACTGTAAAAATTACATTTTTATCCAGGCATAACAAATATTACAGTTTCAAACTCGATATTGTCCAGCTCTCTATAGTAAACAGATTTTATAATTTTAAATTTTATTCTAAAATTAGTTAAAATTACATTTTCGATCGTTGATATTGTTATTCTGTATAGTAGTGTTCATCTTAAGGTATAGAATTTAAAAATTACAGTGTGAGCTGTGATTTTTCTCAGATAATTCATCATTCTCGACAATTGATAACTCACAGTGTAATTTTTATGTTATCAATAAATAAGAGGTATTATTTCAGAAAGCAAAAAATACATAACCAATAAATCTTAATTTTTACAGTTTCACCTATCACTTATTAATTTTTAAATAAAGCAAGAATTCAAAATAAAAAGTAAATAAAGCTTTAAAGATCTATTCAACTAAAATTACATTTTAAACTGTAAAATTGCCTGCTTAAAATTGTATTAATTTTATTACTATAAAAAATTTCTACAATTACAGTTTAAGCTTTAATGTTTAAAGATTTTTGCCCCAAAGGCTTGTAGAAACTGTAATTTTTCAACTACTCTTTTTTCCGTACAAAAAAAAAGGTTTCTTGGCGCAATAAATTTTTTGTCACCCTAAGAAAACATTTTTTTTTTCAATTTATTATTCAAAAAAATTCTTGAGGCGAGTAAAAATATTTTGCGTCAAAAAATCCTTTATTTTCTGTGTACGATCTAAAATATAACATAAAAATAATTAACTCTAAATTTAAAAATTTTCCAGTAATAAATAAATTTTAATATTTATTAAAATAACAAGATTTTCATTTGGATTTGAATCATCACTACTTCAGATCATTTTCAAATACACGATATCAATTTTATTATCTCAATATAATAAATACTGTCAGCTAACGTTATAAATATTTCCATAAATTATGTAAGTGATTATTTTAATTGATAACAGCAATTGTTATTCAGCGGTGATAATAATAGTCATCATCAACGATTATTGTCAATAGCACCGTGTTGAATAATTTAAAAACCACTGTACTGAATAGTAACCATTAAATGTTCATGACGACAACCATTAGTATTAAATTCTCTCAGCGTGTCATATAATAAAAGTATATATTTGTGTGTATGTGATAAAAATTACTACGGTGGCTCGTTAACACAATTTAGTGACTGTAAGCCGTTGAGTTAGTGAGCAAATCTCGAAGATAGGTGAGTTGAACTTTGCTAACGAGCAAGTCAATTCGCGTCTACGAATAAAGGGCTCCTTTGTGTGATGTCTCTAACTGCGACGAAGATTCAGACACGACATAACTCTTCGTCATCTTACTTTACCAACTCTAAGATTTACTTTGTGTGTGAAATTCATCACCTACAGATACTCTATACGTAAATGCATATATATATGTATATATATGTATATATAGACATAGACATCTTATGACGATGGTTTCTCCAATAATTGTCGTTAAATGCTTTGTACATAGTTCGCCAAGATTTTCGACAACTGTCAAAAGACCACTTTGTTAATTAATACATAAACGTTTCTTTTGTACCCACTGCACTTAGACTTAATTAATTTAATACAATTTAAAGTCTATGTATATATGTACATACTTTTTTTGTTAGGCATTGGTAGTTTTAATTAATTACGGTGGGAACAATATGAAGCTAAAATTGTATATCTTTTGTAAAATTCGTCTAAAAAGACTACCTTAGTATAGATTTTTTACGGTTGGATGGTTGACAATATAATGGCTATTTACTCGGTAAAATGCGATCTTCTTATTCATGAAGAAAATGCTGAAATTTTCTCAGGCAGAAATGAGAAAAGGGGTTTGGATAGGAAAGAAAGTAAATTCGTTTATCGATAGAAATACAATAGTAATAATACAAAAAGACCTTAATTATAGGTGATGAATTAATTAAATTTATAAATTAATAGCAATACTCTCGCTCGCTTCGCTGAGCGTCAATTTAATATCGTTCAGAATAATGATATCTTTAGGCAAAATTTCTAATTCATATTTAAAAATTATTGAAAAAAACAGCTTGAATGAACTATTCATTTTTGGATGGAACTACTGATCTTTTAATCTTGTGGTATCGGTCTTATGTAGAAATATTCAGCAGTTTCTGCGATTAATAAGATGAAAAAAACTTCCTTTGATTTATTAGTATTGAGTGCAGATGTCGCGGACTGCTGTGAAATGGAGACCAATTAACATTCCAATAAAGACTTTTCATAGGAATAATTGTAATTTATTCTTAATAGATCTTTAAATGCTTGTTCTTCTGATTGGAGATCGGTGTTAGAGTATTAAATTTTTAAATTTGATCTTCCGTCTATTATTGCGATTCAACAGATGTAGATCATCTGATAATTAAATTTAAAATAATAATAACTCCTGTAGATCCATTACTTTAAAGATTTATTGAAAACCCATTCGCCAGTAATTTGATTTGCAATTTGACTTGGCTAATTTAAAATTCTTAGCACATACGTTATTCTCATCCTTAAATTTATGTTCTTAGTTAATATATTTTACGAAGATCTACGTTTTATTTTTTAAATTTATTTCGTAGTGACATTTAGTTCATTAAATATTTCGGTTTATTAAAAATAAACAGATAAATTATATACGATTTCTTTTCTTAAAAATTAAGAACAAAAATAACACAAATGGTATTTTTTATTTTTATTCAAGCGAAATAAATATATAGAAGCAAATTTAATAAAAAAATTAAACATGTATGAATTAAATAGTAAATAGCCTAAAATCTTTTTTGAACATTACTGCATTGAATGGTGAAAGTCTCGCGACAAAAGTTCCGTAGTTCTTAAATTATTAACGTCTAAAAAAAAACTTTTAATTTAATGAGTATAAATTAATTAAAAACTATCTTAAATACTGTATTCGAATGTAAATTTTTTATGGCTTTTTTAATTGACATTAAAATTGTCTTACTCATAAAATTCATTTATCAATTTTTTATAATAAATTTAAAGAAAACTATATTCTCATTTTATTAAATTTAGTAACTAGACTATTAAGGCTAATAGGTATTTAAAAAAAAAAAAATACTGCACTTTATTTTTCTTTCCGGCTGGTATATGAAACCGGAAGTTAGATTATAGCGGCCGGATAGATTGAATTGAATTTACGTAGTTTTTTTTTTTTTTTTAGTTTTCAAGTTGATTTAAAACAGAACGTAACTAGATTGAAAGTTAATATGATATTTCGATAACTATCAATGCTTTTCATCAAAAAGATAAAATGTTTCTATGGAAACGAAATAAAAAATATCAGAGTAACGTCGGTAGTATTTTTTATCCATCTCTTTGATTATTCATTTTTATTTCACTATTTTTTTACATTTACCTTTTCTTTGTCGTTTATCCAAGAGATAAATGTATGGTAAGAGACATGACTTTGAAAGTTACCTCAAAGGATATATGACAACGATATCACTGTCCTCATTTATATGTCTTTAATATCCAAGTATATCATATGCATTTCGGTTGAATTATAAAATATAAATATATCCGGCATTTCCATGATTTCTTTCTCGTTTATCGTCAATATTTAACATTCAAACAAACTATCTCTGGTAAATATTCCTTTGTACATCTCAATTGATACAAGAAAAAATCCATCATGAAACATCTTTTTATATATAAAAATTCTTCACAAAAATATCACAAAGTACTTTGAGAAAATTTCAAGTCCAGGCATCGAACTCTTGTAAGAAAAATATTACCAAGGGTCCGCTCTATTTTCTCTAACATCCAAGTATACGAATGGTACTATCCCTCTTGCGCTTGCGCAGTAAGTGAAAGCTTTGTTGACGTTTTTCTCTTATCAACATTTTATCAAAATGAAAACGTAGATTGCTAGATTGTAGAGTAATGCATCGAGCCTCATTTGTAATTTTACGCTTACAATTTCCGGTTGAGAGAAAAGATCCAACAAAAATAACTATCGACCCTGCTTAATTAATTATTTTGTCAATGAATTTATACAATTTCTACCTTATCGACAGCAAATTTTCACACGAACAGCACTTTTAATTATTTTGAATGACGCGGCTTGCACTTGACAAGTAATATAAAAGACAAAGGTACCAAATAATCATACTACTAAACTGTTCATAAATTTGTAAACTATAATTAAATGATAGAAATTGAAATAATTTTTTATAGGCTCATATTTCAGAATGTAGATAGATTGATATATTTATTTGATCCTAGAACCGCAGCTCCCTGAAGACTATCAAGAAATATGAAACTTACAAAATATAGACATGTGTATGTTTTACAGTTTTAACAAATAGAGTAATTAATTATTTATTAACATTCAAAAAATGATCAAAACAAGCAATCTTAAATTCTATAAAAGTTTGTATTGTCGATAGTTTTGGCGGTAAAGAATTCCATACATGCATACCATGAATTGAAAATGAGTTTTCATATATTGTTGATCTACATTTTGGTATTCCTAAGTAATCTTGCCTAATATCTCCCCTGCATCACAAAACAGACAGAAACTAATTTTGATCTAAAATAGTCAATTAAGGTTTAAATGTATTTCTTTGTAAAATAGGCATACCCAAGTCAAAAAACAAATTCTAGTTTAGTCTTCAAAAGCCTTAATTCCTTTGATGTTTTATTTGCCGTCCAGAAAGTAACTCTACTTTAGTACTCAAAATCTTCAATGAGAACTATGAGGTCTAAATGCGAATAATTTATCGATTTTAAATTATAACTAAGACCGCGAAATCCTCAACGAATGAAAAGTTATAGTTCGAACTTTTAAAAATTTCATATGGAAAAAGGGAGGGAAGAGAATACGTCAAATAAGACTTTTGAGGTTCAAATGTGGATAAAATTATTCCTATATGTTTTGAGTATTTTGAGGCTCTAATCCAGATTATGTTATTCTAGTTTAGTCCTCAAAGTGGTAAAATTTTTCGTAACGACTACTTTGAGGACTTAACTAGGATGACTTTCTATAATTTTGTCGATCTGAAAATTCTAAATTTATCCTCACAAACCTCATTGAGAAATTTGAGACTTAAATCCAAATTTATTTTTTGACTCAGGGCAAGCAACAAAAAATCTCGTTTTTAACTTTAACCAACCTAATCTTTTATAATACGCACTAACATGTTTAAACTTAGCAATTTTATAAATTAATCTAACGTATTGAAGTTAGTACAAAAAAAATTGAACTAATTAATTTTGAATTTCGGATTAAATCGTGTTTGCGTACACACGAGCAGACTTGTGCTTATTTATAATAAAATACTTTAGACGAAAAAAAAATTTATTTAAACGAAACGTTATTATTTTTTTTTTTTTTTTTTTTTGTTAATATTTATATTTATTATTTATTTCTTGTCTCAGGTAAAATTATTTTCATCGTGTAGTTTAGAGTCATTTCCCACTGGGATCGTTAGAATGACACGTAGATCGCGTAGATGAAAAGTGTGCCGGACTTTATATTCTCCCGTCTCTCATTCTCGATGTCAATTTCCCGAGGGTAAAGCGTATGCACGAAATGAATATACATATATATTTATATACATATTTGTAGATAAATTTATAAGTAATGCATATAAGACCAGTAGCACGTAACAGAAAGTGGTTAATCGTAAATCTTTTAGGTGAAAATCAATAAACATAAAAGCATGTGCATTACTTTTATTATTTTATTTTATTTAGTTATTGCATTTTCCTTCAGTAACTTTCTTGCACCCTGCAGTAGTCTTACTCAGTAAAACAAGTACAACAACTTGCCGTGAGCACAACACTCGTCTACAATCCACCGGAAGCGTTGCTTTTAAACTTAAAGTCCTCGAAGCTTCCTGACTCGTTTTCTCTGTTCTCCGAACAACTCTTACTTTTACATTAGTTTAACTACCTATAAATACAACTGCATATATATATATATATATTTTGTTAGTACCACCAAATGCGTTAAAAGATAATCAGTTATAAAGATAACAAGTTAAATGTAAAAGATAAAGGATAAAGGCTGTTTTAAAGCCATGTAAAGGTAATTTGGTGTTTTGTGGGCCGATACACCAGCAAAGTAAAAGGGTTATAGGGATGATAGGATGTATGGTAGTAAATGAAGAGGATAAAAGCGAATACTGTAGAAGGTAAAATAGGCGCGGAGAGTAGTTGAGAATAAGCTATTGTTTTCTGCGGGTCACCCGCCAGTATCGGGACTAATGAATTGCATTATTGGAAATCCGGCATATAAATAAGGTTATGCCATTAGCGATTGCCGACGACCGTAATTGCTGGTATTATGTTTTGACGTCACGCGCCGCTTTTCTCTCCAAGTTACATCCTTTTACTATACATATATATTTTTATCGGCGACTCCTATCTTTATTTCTCATCACTTATATTTTTTTTGTTATCAATTTTTTTTTTTACCGGATGATTGATGACTGGGAGAAAATTCGTTGCTATTTCTCAGCGCTTATCGTTTTAGTTACACACGGTTACATTATTTCTTATATTTTATTTGTTTTTTTTTTTTTATGAACGATCGTTAATGATTATTAAATGATTGAATCGTTAAATCCGTGATTAATTTATCAAGATTGAAATAAAAAATATATTTTTCTGATGAGATAAATTTTTTGTTGCATTCTTTCTTAAATAATTATTTATTTTAGCAAGATTAAAATTATTTAATTACTTGGCTATAAACGCTAAAAAAGATAATCTTAATATTCATGAATTTATGTTTATGTAGTGTATATTAATGAAGAATAAATTTAAAAAATAAACATAAGCTCATTAGAGTACACTGAGTTAAGTAGATTAGACGTTTAAAATTTGAATAGTGGCAACTTGCTATTTTTATTTCACTTGACAGTTTTTATTTTTTTTTTTTTATCCTTCTCTTACTTAATTTTTTTTTTATTTCTATTCATTATTCATAAACAAGTAAACAGTGATAGTGTTAGAGAGTAAAAGAGGTCCGCAAAAGTGAATAAAAAGATTGACTCGAACCGGCGTTGCCTGAGGGGAAATTAATTGGCCTACGAGAAAATTGCAGATGAGAAAGAGCTATAAGTAGTTGGCGTTCATCCCCAAGCATAGCAGGGGAGGACAGGGTTATAGTGGAAAAGGCGCAGTAAAAGCAGTAGATGGTGAAGAAAAAAGAGTAAGAGGTCGAGGAGCCGGAGTTTGAGCTGATGCTGGAGGAGAGGAAGTAAAGAAGATAGCCTAGGATTTAGTCTTCATTTTTCCTTTCATTGACAAACTCATCTCGAGTGCTTGGTCGAGACACTCCGCTCGACCTTAATTAAGACGTCAAGAGAATTTTAACCTCCCGTTTCTACCCGTCTATCCGATCAGTTAAATGAATCTCGAAGCAAACATCTAGTTTTTACCTTCCCTCTTTTTTTATTTCTTTATCATTTTATTCATCCTTATCCTCTTACATTTGCACGCTGATAACTTTATAATTCATCTTTACACTCATGCAATTATTTTTAAAACACTCAGACCTTATAAGAGTTAACCGTTGATAAAAATCAATAAACTTTTATTTTAAAATATAATTTAATCTCATCCCAGTGATTAACAAGATCCAAGAATCTCTTGTAACTTCCGGTTGCAAGTAGCAATGTCCGTTGACAGATTTTAAATAAACCAAACAAAAGATATAAATAGTACGAACGCACATATATATATATATATATATATATATATATATATATATGTATATATATATATATGTATATAAATATAAATATAAAAGCTTGGGTTTACTGTAACGTACTTGTACTACAGCGGCGTGTCCTCGGTAGTCGACGCGGGAATCTTGACGATTTCTTTCTCATCATCATCATCCACCACAAACAACATCTTTTACCCGTCAATCGTTCACCGCGTGTACCAACCATCCTGATAATTAAGACGTCCCGCTGCGCCTTCCGTTGCAAGTGGCGTTTCATTATTAATCGTCCAAGACTCCCGATGAAATTGCCGTGGAATCGCCGTACTATAGATACAAACATTTATTTATTTATTTATTTATATAAATATATATATACTGTACTTGTAAACTCAAAGCTTTTTTCCGATTTTATTTATTACTATGCACTTTGATATATACCATCTAACCAACCAACTTTTAAATAACTACTAAGTAAGGTACTGAGATAAATCACAGTGGGTTTAACGGCGCAAACCCCAGATAATGTACTCATTGAATTTTATTATTAATATAATATGGTATAAATATAATAGTAAACCAACTTGTAAAGTTAATAAAATTAATACTTAAAATTATATTCCACTTTAATTAAATAACCCGGTGCGGAATCTTGATCAGTTAACATTTCAATTCTCGTCTGCATTCCTGACTTGCCTTGTCTCCTTATTTATATTATATTCATGCACCATTTCATGGATATATTTATACAAGATCCGGAGAAATCACCGAGTATAACCGAGCTTATGATCCCCTTTGTTCTCGATCTTGACCTTTTCCAGAGTTCGATCATCGGTTGAGATTTGCTTGGATAGTAAGACCATAGGAGACCTCTTATACCACTATTTATTTTTCTTCTCTTTTCTCTTATTCCTCTTATTCCTCTTATCTCAACTCTCTTACCGTACTTTACCAACAATCATGCATGTATGAGAACACACCACATACCACAAACTACATCACATTCCGTAGCACACCCCGGCGACCCACATCTCCACTTATTTGATATTTCCTCATCACCATCATCAGCTACCCTAAAACCGCAAATTCAATCTTTTCTAACAGTCACGTCAGCATTTAAAATTCACAACAAATATAATCATGCACAGATTTATACATTATTATTATTTTTATTACAAGTAACATAAAGAATACATATAGTATAGTTCAAATAATAAAAGAACTTTGATCTTGACGTGAGGCCGCCAGTTATTATGACCTCTCCTCACGCGATATTCAATTATTATTATTATTATTGTCATTGTCTACATTTTTTATTACCACTCTTTTTATCATTCATATATATTATATATATTCACACATGCATACATATAAATATTAGTAATAAATATACAGTTATATAGATTAGTCTTAATCCCACCCGCGTGGTTGATTCAATTCGTCGTCCATTAATTAAATAATATTTTTATATCAATCTCTCCACAATATATATACTAAATACCAAATGGCAGTGTTAAGTAGATATATATATATATATAGAATGCCAGACATTTTAAAATGAGAAAAAAATTTTTATTACGATAAATGACAATTACCACCACAACGGATTTATATATTCTACAACTCATTATATTATTATCTCATTTCCTGGATGAGTCACTACAGTTGGATAGGCCACAAAATATCGTGTTCGCTGCTCAATACATCCATATATACACATACATTTATATATTTATGTATTTATATGTGGATGAATATTTCTACGTATGCATATAAATTCAATATGTGTATATTATTATCTATATAAAATATACTAGATATTCAGGTTATATGAATCCATATCCATACAAATACATACACACATCCCTACAACTTTTAGTTGGTGTATTCTCGTCCGGGCAAATTATTGCAAATCGATTTACTGTCTGCTCTCTTTCTCTCTTTCTCTTTCCCTCTATCTTCCTATCGCTCTCTTTATCTCTGCGCCCCTAGGAATTACATCGACGATAGAATTCTACGTTCGCAGTTTCTATTGTTCAAATTCAGGGGAATTAGAGGGGTATATAGACCATAATACATATATATAATACACACACATTACATGTACACACAGACTTTGAAGATGAAACATTCGTCTCCACTAATGGCTGGTGTGTCTCTCCACCCTCTAGTTGGCTTCACAGAAACTTTGGAATTTTCTACTTCCACCTTCTATACCAAGTGATGTAACATACAGGGTGTGGAATTGAAGATAGATGGGTATTCAGTAGTACAACTATACGTAGTTTAGTCCTTAAGGAGTGAAAGAAGAAAAATGCTAGAACCCAGGGGTGCGTGAATGCGGTCACAGACAACACGACACCACCATCGCAATGCCGTCGTCCCCGTCGTTAGTCCCTTTGGACTTGTGCAACTGTACTGCTCCTGTTGTTATTACACTCAACACGTAAAACTCACATTTGCTTTCTCACTCATGAGTTCTCTTACTGTCAACTCACCCTGTAATTCTTCACTCTCTGAGGTACAACAGAGAGAAACAACAAATCTACCAATCAGCCGAATCGATTTACTTTTTTTCCCGGGGCGTTTTGTTTCCTCAGCGCGAAAGCAATTCTTTAAATATCCATAAATATATATATATATATATATATATATATATATATAAATATCTATAGCATATTGCTTGTGCTGAAATAGGGTTACGAAATACTGGAGTCTTTGTTTCATCGAGTCAATAAATACCGTTATGATTGAGCAACTACATTTATATATATGTATATAAATGTATCTATAAAGATTTTTTAACATTTTTTTTAAAACGACTATCAAACAAATGCGTCTAGTAAATGCCGTTGAACTGTTGCCCATAAGTCCTGCGGCTCAGTTAAATTTTAACAAATCACTGATTGTAAATGGATAAAATTCAAACAATATTTTTTTTTATCATTCTTTTTTTATTATTTATTATTGCTTAGTGTATGGCTGGGTCGATAGTCCTTCTTTAAAACCTGTTGCATTGTTATTTTACATGTATATATATATACATGATACAAATATTGAACTGCTATAGATAACTTTATAATGTATAAAGTTTTACTGTTGTTACTGCAATAGACATAATAATAACAGTAATGACTTAGTATTATTTATAAAGCGAAAGGAATTATATTTGTTAGTATAAGAATAGCATAAAAGTTTACTAACAATAATAATGATTAAGTACAAAAATATATGTAATTATAAAATTGAAATAAACTGTTTTATTTATTTTGTTTGCAGGTTGTAGTAGAGAGTGCATTGGTTGCGCAAGAATATGGAGATTTGGAGATCGATACAAATTCAACGGTAAATGCTGACCTGCTGTTTGATTCTCAACAACCTCCGATGCATCTCTATGTACTGACCGAAAAGAAAATATCTAAAGTCAAAGTACAAGAGTGTTCGGTTTATAAAACATGTTGGGACTGTTTGGGCGCAAAGGATCCGTATTGCGGATGGTGTTCATTGGAGAACAAATGTAATTTACGAAGTGACTGTCAGGATGCTGCCAAAGATCCGCTTTACTGGATTTCGTACAAAAGTGGCAAATGCACGACAATAACATCTGTTACACCAGAATTATTACAAAAAACAACTGCGAGAACTCTTGAGCTGAGTATTGATAACTTACCAACGCTCAGTGGTGAATTTTTATGCGCATTTTCAGTCCTTGATAAAACTCTTATTACTAATGCTACGAGAAAACAATTTGGTGTTAACTGTACAACACCTAGAACAGATTTATTGCCCTCGATACCCATTGGACATCATCATTTCACGGCCAAGTTGTCGGTCAGAATGACCAATGGACCGGATCTTGTAACGACTGATTTCACATTTTTTGATTGTAATACTTATGCATCCTGTACGGAGTGCGTTTCCTCAAGTTTTCCCTGTGATTGGTGTGTTGATGGTCACAGATGTACACATGACACTGCCGCTAACTGCCGTAATGATATTCTTGTAACTGGTGTTAGTGTAAGTATTATATATCATATAATTATTTTATTTTCCACACCTCAAGCATGAAAGCGCTATTATTTTCGACTCATTCAGTCATATTACACATCTCTACACTCTTTGGATTAGACAAAAATGGGTTAAATGATATATTAATGCAAAGACAATTTATTAAAGAATAATTTCAACCCAATATTAAGCCGATTGATTATTCCATTAATTAAATACGAATTATTTAAATCCCAGAGACACGAGTCAATTGGCGTATATGAAACTTCGTAAACACGATAACTCCCGATAGACACAATTAATCGGCATTTTTTTTTTTTTATCTTTGTATTTTTTATCACAAGAACCCTAAGAAAATCCCTCTAAATCATTTTAGCTTAATTGTAATTAATTAAAGACGTAAAACTGATTATTCACGGAAAGTTTAGCTGTCATTTTTATTTTTTACTGTTATTATTTTATTTCCTTTTTTTTTCTTCATTTCAATTTAATTGAAGAAATAAAAAAATCAAATTAATAATTTAAAAAATGAATAAAAATTCATAATAACAAAGAAATAATTTAATAATATAAAAAAAAATTAAAATTGAAAATAAAATAAGCGATGGAGGTATGCACTTTTGAATTTTCCAACATTTTTGTTTATAATACAAATTTTACGCATTTTAATCATTAGAGAAAAAGTTTTTTCTGTTTGATAATTACTCATACGCCGAACAATGGAAAAATTATTTTATTATAAACTTTTTTATGATCCAACTGCAGGTATAAATAGTTTTAAAAAATAATAACCAAAATTAAAAATTACATGTCTAAAAATAAGAGAAACTACAAAATAATTTCATTAGGTAAATGAGAGTGGTTTTTTAATGAATATTTTGAAATTAGTTAAAGATATAAATATCCTTCTTTGTAGTCAACATTGAATTTAATTTAAATAAAAACCAAAAATTTAATAATTAAAATATGACTAAAATTATTATATTTAATAAATTATTTAACTCCAGATAAATTTTAGCGGCAATAAACACTTTCTTAATAATGTCCATATTATCTTAAAAAATTATCAAATTATTTTTCTTTTGATTTTTAAAATAAATACTTTTTTTAAATTTCCTTGAATATAAAAAAAAAATAAAAAATTTTTTCTTTATTCGACAATCGATGTGATTGATGTGAATAGTCGCGTGTATTCTAAAATAAATTAAAATAATTGTTTCGTTGTATATAAATTTCATCAATATATATTTATAAGTATATTGTTATTTCAACCTTGGTTAAAGTATGCAATAGAATAGTTAATTACTTAAATCATTGAATATAAATCGCGTGACTAAAATTATAAATGCATATGCGACAGGTATACGCCCTTAGAATACTTCGTGCAATATATAAATGCGTATATTCTCTTTACTTTATTTATTTATTCATTCATTAAACTTTTTCCATAAAACAAATTACATTCATAAATATATTATGCCAATATCCATAATGGAAATTATTTTTTTTTATACATAATTATGTTTTTAAAGTCCCAGAATTTTTATTTTTTTCCCAAAAAGTTAATTTCTATTCACTTCATATTTACTCAATTTTTTTTTATTCCAATAACAAATATGTATTCAAAAGTTTTTCACATATTTATATAAATATATATGTGTATAAAAAAAAATCATAATTAAAGTCAATTAATGAAAATATTTATTTTCAATTTCTAATTAAAAAATAAATACAATTCTTTGATTTGATTGGCAGAAAAATATTTATAATGAAATTAAAAAAAAAATATGTACAATATGAATTCAATTTGTAGTGATCAGAATTTTATTTAATTATCTTTAGTAACGAAATGTCTAAATTTCAATTAAAATTAAAATAAAACAAAATAAAAGAAAATTTTAATAGCATAAATTTTTTTTTTTTAATTTACATTTAACAAATAAATTTAAATACTAACTCGATCATTTTGTATACATTTGTGTCGGAAGTATCACGTGTTAATTAAGTGCATTGGTTATTAAAATGCATCACGTAATTTCAGTAATAATCCCCCGAACTATATTATACTGAGTACAAACACACATATCACTCTTGTTTCTACATATTCATAAAAAATTAATATTCACAATATTCTATTACTCGAAAATAATAAAACTTTTTTTAATAAAATATTGAATTATAATTCTTTAACTAAAGCCTCGTTTGATATTCAATTTTGTAGATAATTAATTCCATATTTAATTTTATTGAAAATAGAAAAAAATTTACCTCGGGCTTTATTAAAAAATTTACATGACATATATTTAATTTAACATCAAATATGACAGATTCTCGATAATATGAAATTGTAATTTTTTAAAAATTTAAATATAGATTTATATTGTAGTTAATAATTTAATGAATTTAAATAACACAATTCAATTTTTTCTTTAATTAAATATAAAAATATACTTTTTCTGACATTTATTCAATATATTATATTTTTATAATCCTGTTGATATAAAATAAAAAATACGTGAAATTTTTTATTCACTATTTCATTGTTATTTGAAAAAACAGAGGTTTAAAGTGATCAGTAAATTTAATTTAAAATAATTTATTTGTACGTATAATTAAATGACTAATAAAAAATATTTAAAATTACAGAGAGTAGGACCCAGTTACAGAAGTGGTCCAGCATTTTGTCCTACAATAAATGCGACTGGTTCTCAGGAGATATTAGTGCCTTCTGGAGTTAAAAAAGCGATATCTGTTCAAGTTCATATCATCGGAGTAAGTATTTATTCTACTAAAGTTTTGAATTAATATACTTTTGAATATTAGGTTACAGTAATTCCTACTTGCAGTTATTTACGTTTTAAAATTTTAAAAAACTTGTTTTTAATTCAAATTCTTTTACCAAAAAGTAAATTACCGTCTCCAACCTCCAACGTTTTAAAAAACTAAAAACAATAAAATTTTTATAATATTTATAATAAAATTTCGATGGACAACTTTTCCCAAATTTTAATTAAAATAATTCAAATTTTAAATTAGTCTTTACAAAATTAAATTATTCATGTGATTAGTAATAAAATGAATAATTTAAATAATCTGTATTAAAATTATTTTCTTAGTTAAGGGTATTCTCAGACAGTGCCCTCCACTTTTTAAAAATATTTAATGATCTAAAACTGTCATAACAGTATTGAAATTTTATTAATTAATTTCAAACAAATTACAGCATTAATTGAAAAAAGAACAACGCAATTACAATTTTCTCGGGATATAGATTTTTAAAAAAATTACTCACAGTTGTTATCTATTAGGATAAAAAATTTGACATTCCAAATTACAATGTTGACATGAAGATTTTACTGAAATTCATTTAACAAATTTTGTTTTACTCCTAATTGATATCAACTGTAAATGATTTTTTTTAAATCTATGTCTCGGTGAAATTATAACTGCATAGCAGTTTTTTTATTTAATTATCAACTTTTTAATACGGTCATTACAATTGAAAGTCATTGAATATTTTTAAAATGTAGGGAGAGGGCACTGTCTGAGGATGCCCTGAAATATATAATGGGGCTGAAAATTGGTTACTTTACATTGAAAGAAAAAAAAACTTTTAGAATTAAAAATTCTTAATCTAATTTATTTTTGATAAAAAAATTGGAAGATAGCATTGAAATCATTTTTTTACTCGAAAACATCCTAGTTTATTTCAAGATATCTTTATCTTCTTTCTTTTGTATTAATGTAAATAAATTTCGATTTTCTCCTGACAAAAATGATTCTTCGCATTAAATATGAATTTAATACTCAAGAAAATATTGTTTTTCCACAAGTTATTTTTTTGTACTCAATCACAGCCTAAAAATGTTCGTGAAATTTCATTTTAATAAAAAAAAAAAAATTTTTATAATTCTTGCGGTTACAATACGTAATTAAAGTAACGATTATTAGTTTTCAAATATTTGCTAGATTTAAATTACGATTTTCGCCGACGTTTTGCAAACGTTTCATATTTGTGAAAGCATTAGAAATACTAAACTTATATTTGTTTATAAAATACTAATTAATTTCAGTATAAATTTAATTATCTTAACTTAGCATTTGAACTCTGTACACAATTATATTCAATATCGCAGTGTATTACTCGGTTTATACAGATTATTAACTATTGTATAGGTATTTTATGATTAAATTCCATAGCTTAGATAATTAGTCTCTCTATATTGGAAACAAATATATCTATAATTTACATTAGAGCAGATTAAAAAACTGTAATAATTATAAAATGTAATCAGAACTTAAAATCTAAAAAAATTTTAATATTTATTGTTAACAATTAAATTTTTTTTACAGCAATTTATCATACAAACAAGATTCGTATGTCAATTCAACATAGAAGGCCGCGTGACAAGTGTTAATGCAAAATTAAGAGCCGACACAATATTCTGTGATGAAATGGAATTTTCGTACAGTTCAAAACCACCCAACATAACAGTACCCTTTGCCGTAATATGGGGCGGATCTAAACCCCTCGACAATCCAGACAATATTCACGTAGTTATTTATAGATGTCGTGACATGGCGGACAATTGTGGTATGTGTTTAGCAATTCCACCTAAATACGGTTGTGGATGGTGTCAGAGTTCAGATCGCTGTGAAGTTAAAGAACAGTGCGATCGTGGTGCTGGAATATGGTTGGACAGAAATATGACATGCCCGAACCCCGAAATCCACTCATTCGAACCAATGATGGGACCATGGGAAGGCAATACCAATATAACAATACGTGGCATTAATCTAGGTAAAACATTCAATGATATTTATGCCGGGGTGAGCGTCGCCGGAATGCCATGTCAGCCGTACGAGAGTCTTTACATTCGCACAAAACAAATAACCTGCCGAGTAGATGGACCCGGTTCAAAGGAACCAAAACAGGGTCCAGTTATTGTTAAAATAGAAAACTTCCGTGGTCAGTCACGTCATAATTATCAATTTGTCAATCCTGTGATAACGAACATATTCCCAAAATATGGACCCAAAAGTGGCGGGACAATTATAAAAATAACAGGACGTTATATGAATGCAGGAAGTGAAATAAAAGTTATGATTGACGAGTTACCTTGTTTTGTAATAAGTACTGATTCTAATGAGACACTTTGTATGACAAGTGCCAGCGACATTAACCGTAACGGCACGCTATTAATAACATTTGACGGACGTAATCGTACGTACAATGGTTTCTTCGAGTACGTTGATGACCCGACAATAAAGGGCGTCGGAAGTGGCGTTGCAGGACAAATGAAAATTCCAAAGGGTATTCCAGCGGGCGGTATAAAGATGTCTGTTACCGGTAAAAATCTTGGTTACATACAAAATCCTCAAATGTATGTTTACTACGATGATAAAATGTTTGTGTCACATTGTGATGTATTGAGTCAAACAAGCATGGAATGTTGTTCTCCGACAATAGAAGTCCCGGAGCACGTGGTACTTGATGCCGAAAAGCCAATGATGCTGGAATACGGTTTCCGTATGGATAATGTCACCGGTGTACAAAATTTATCACGCGCTTTACAAAATAGTTTTTTACTGTACCCAAATCCAATTTACGATAAATTTGATGAAGAAGTTAAATACTACAAGAGTGATTATTTGACAATTAATGGACAACATCTTGATCGTGCTTGTCAGGAATCTGATGTTATTGTACAGATTGGAAGTACGTATTGTAACGTAACATCATTGTCAAGACAACAATTAACATGCAAACCCCCAATTTCCCAACCACCAGCATTAAATGCCGAAGGTTTGCCTGATAAACAAGAATTACCGGAGGTTATTGTTATTGTTGGCAATACATTGAGATTTAAAATCGGCAAACTGAGTTACGCATTACCGGCTGGATTAAATGGACCGCTATCTAAACCTGCTCTCATTGGTGTTATTGCTGCTATCGTGATACTTATTATTATATTTATTGCATTTTTGATAGCATACAGACGCAAATCTACGGAAAGTAATCGTGTATTGAAAAATATGCAGGAACAAATGGACATACTTGAATTACGTGTAGCAGCTGAGTGCAAGGAAGCATTTGCTGAATTACAAACTGAAATGACTGATTTGACGGGTGATATTACCAGTGGGGGTATTCCATTCTTGGACTACCGAACTTATACTATGAAAATATTGTTTCCGAATGTTGAAAATCATGTAGTGCTCCAGTGGGACAGACCAGAGTTGTCACGTAAAGAAAAAGGATTGAGACTTTTCGGACAGCTTATTATGAATAAAACATTTTTACTGTTATTTGTTCGTACGCTAGAGAGCAATCGTTATTTCTCGATGCGCGATCGTGTTAATGTTGCTAGTCTTATTATGGTAACATTGCAAAGTAAAATGGAATATTGTACAGACATCTTGAAGACTTTGCTGGCTGAACTCATCGAAAAGTGCATGGAAGGAAAGAGCCACCCTAAATTATTGCTCAGACGGTAAGATTTTTACATATTTATGATACATTTTTTATTCAAGGGGTTAGAACTGAAGAGTATAAGTGACAAAAAAAATTTTTAACTGAAAGTGGTTTTGAGATCACAAAATTTTACTTCTTCAGAAAAAAACAAACATTACACTGAGAGAAAAAACAGGTTTTCCGAACTATGAAAAACATAGTTCAATGAAGCCTCCACTATTACCCTCAGTTCAGATAACTAATATATAGTTGTAAAATGTACGATGATATCATAGTTGTTTTAACTGTGTTATAGTTCGGTGAACATAGACAACAGTTACTAAGTAAAAAATGCTATTCTTATTACAAAAAAATAATCAAGAAAAATCCTGAACTATATTTATCAACGACTTAAATGATGCTAAATTAATGAAATTATAATCGTACAATTGCTGAAACATTTGTGATTCTGCTCAAGTATAAGTTCTGAGAAATATTATTAAATAGTTACCACAACCAAATAAATGCTTAGTTAAAACTACTACTTTCAAATAGTTTCGGGCACTATGATATAGTTCAAGAAAATAAAAATATTAGTTAAGATAACTATTTTTTCATTTCCATCCCTTTCCAGTTACCAGCACTTTTCTCTCAGTGTAGAAAAAAAAATTTTATTACGTATACCCTTTCAGTTCTAACTTCTTCAATAACTCTATTTACAATTTACTTTTTCCATACACTGTAAAAAAAACCGGGGTAAGTCCAGGCGGTGTAAGTGTTAACATTTTCGGTGTTAAATTTCTACACCGAAAGCGGTGTTAAAATAACTGTGAATGTTTTTACTTACTCAATCACTACAGATATACAGTATTTTTATTAGTTAATTAAATTAATGGTAATTAAAATGGCGGGTGTAAAATTGTGTAATTTTGAAATAAATTACATATAACATAAATAATTATTTAAATAAATACATAGTAAAATTGAAATTTCCTCCAGATAGTATTGATTAAATTATTTTATATGTAATATATTTTTTTTCTAATTTCTATACGTGGAATTTTTTTTTCTACCCAGATTTAACACCGGTATTTCAACACCGCCTTGGTGTTATTTCATTTTAACACCGCTCTTTTCACAGTATATTTCGACTACTTAATTTTTTTTATTGGATTTAAGATTAAATTGCAATGAGAATTATTTAAAAAAAAAAAAACGAGTAGAGATAAGAATCATTGAGGTTTTACTCTCGATAAGTATAAATCTGATTCAATTCGATAATTTGTTTAAACTACTGGCCATTCGCTAGTTACAAACTCATGAATTGGATTTAACTCTAGCGGTAATTCGGTCTTTTGGGTTAATTTGTTTCAATAAATCTATTTCAACTGCTATTAAAGTCTATTTCAACAAGTATTTTTTACAATTAATCTAAAAATCTGATAAAGTTAAATAAGAGTTCATAGTTTCAGTTCATTTTTATTGGTAATACTCATTTAAAAATCAACTTTATTTAATCTTTAGCTATCTCTTATTATTATAATTATACTTCTTTTTTTCTATGATAA
This sequence comes from Microplitis demolitor, assembly GCF_026212275.2. Taxonomy (NCBI): domain Eukaryota; kingdom Metazoa; phylum Arthropoda; class Insecta; order Hymenoptera; family Braconidae; genus Microplitis; species Microplitis demolitor. Next base: position 6,392,165 of record NC_068547.1, on the reverse strand, counting down.
ATTTTATAATAAATATATTTATTTTTTAAGTCAAATAAAAAAAATTTCTGAATCCTCTAAATGTTGCATTATGGACACACCGAAAAAAATTAAGTGTTAATTAATTATATTGCTTTATTTCGAAACATTTCTAACAACTCCATCAAAAATCATTCTTATTATTAAATTGTCAAAAATTTTTTTTCCTTTTCTCTATAAATTTGAATATATAATTTTATTTAAATACAAGCGTTTAAAGTATACACTATTTTTTACCTAACCATTAACTTCTAACTTTCATTTTTTCACCTGCAATTAATTAAATATAATAACAGCAATTACATACTTTTCTCTCAATTAATATTTAATAACAATTAATTAATTATAATAAATGTTTAAAATTTTTTTTGTTAGAAATTTCTCTGCATTATTTATATTATTCAACATCTAAAAGTTTTTCGTTACCAACTTTTTTTAAAAAACTCATAACAAAAAATCATTGTATAATTTTTAATTATGCATGAGCTCTTATAATTAAGATTGTGTAAAAAATATTATGAAAAATGGCTGAAAAATAGGATTGAAATATAAAAATCTTTACAGGAAAAAATCCTTTGTTTTATTATCATGCAACCGAAGTAATTTTAATTCCGTTTATTTTTTTTTTCTTTGTTGGCTTCATAAAAAATATTATCATAATAATTTACTGCTTTATAGTTGAATAATTACTTGTTCATAACAAGAAAATAAATTATAAACAACGACATTTAAATAGCAAACCAAATAATATATAAAACTACTTGTGCATTTAATTAAAAAAAAAATAAATAAATTTTTTAAACTCTATCTCGTTACGCTCGGTAACATTTAATTAACTTGGGAAAGTTAATAAATAATAAAGAAAATGTTTTATTTTAAAAATTTTTGTCCACAGAACGGAAAGTGTAGCTGAAAAAATGCTCTCCGCCTGGTTCACTTTTCTTCTGTATAAATTTATGCGCGAGTGCGCTGGCGAACCACTTTATATGCTGTTCCGTGCGATGAAGCAGCAGGTTGACAAGGGTCCTGTGGACGCTATCTCGTCTGAAGCACGATACTCACTCTCCGAGGAGAAACTTATAAGACAGTCAATTGACTTTAAAGCAATGGTAAGCGATATTACTCAAGCTATTCCATTATTCATCAAGTTAATTAATCAATTACTATATAAACTTTAATACTTTTTAATAATTTAATATACCGGTCATTATGTATCTATATTACCTTAACTATTAAACAAAGTATATAATTCTGCACTAAGTTAAATATCTTATGTTCATTATTTTACTTTTTTTTAGACTGTCTATGTAACGATAGCTCAAACAACAGTCTTCAGTGGTTTGGATCCAAGTACTGAGAATGTTCCAGTTAAAGTACTTGACTGCGACACCATTTCTCAAGTAAAAGAAAAAGCACTGGATACTATTTATCGTGCTACACCTTACAGCCAGCGCCCTAGAAAAGAAGATCTTGACCTAGGTTTGTTTTTAAAATATTTAAAAAAAAAATATTAGGTATCATTTATTTTTAGTCTGAACAATCGGTAATTTAACAAAAAATTAACGCTAGATTTTAAATTAATTACGGAATAAATTTACATAAATTTTATTTGCTTTAGACGATGTTAAAAAAAAAATTTCAATTAATTTTTTAATGTCAAAGAAATTATTTTCTTTGAACTTGAAATTTATTAATTTTCCCCTATCTCAATTAATATTTTTTAAAAAAACAACAAAAAATAGAGCTCTCAGATTTTTCGTTATTTAATTTCGATGTTTTTTTATTAATTCTAAAAAATAAAAATAAATTTCATTTAAAATTAATCAGCTAGGAATTAAATTTTTTTTAAATTGAAGGATAAATTATAATATTTTAAAGAATTAGCTTTTTTTTTTACTAAATGAAAAAATCAAAAAAAGTTTTTTACGGCGTGTTTTTAACTTTGCATGAATTTATTAATTAATAATTGATGGTTTGTAATTTAAATTAAAATAGAATGGAGAACAGGAGCATCAGGCAGATTAATTCTGTATGACGAAGACTCAACAACTAAGACAGAAGGAGAATGGAAGAAAAGAAATACATTAAATCATTACCGAGTACCGGATAGTGCATCACTGAGCTTAGTATCTAAGCAATCATCTATTTACAACCTCTCAATATTATCCGAGAAGACTGACAAATCACACAAATATGAAACATTAAATCTCACTAAATTCAGCTCCGCAAGTCCACCTTTGTCACGTGCGACATCACCATTAAACCACGACCACGACGGTGGTCTTAAAGTTTGGCATTTAGTTAAACATCACGACACAGATGCACAGAAGGAAGGTGAACGTGGTAATAAAATGGTATCGGAAATATATTTAACGAGGTTATTAGCAACAAAGGGTACTCTCCAAAAGTTTGTCGACGATTTGTTCGAGACTATATTTAGTACGGCACATCGTGGCTCTGCGCTGCCATTAGCTATTAAATATATGTTTGATTTTCTTGATGATCAAGCACTACATCACGGCATATCGGATCCAGAAGTTGTACACACGTGGAAAAGTAATTCATTGCCATTAAGATTTTGGGTTAATCTTATTAAAAACCCTAATTTTGTATTTGATATTCATAAATCCAATATTGTTGATTCATGTTTGTCTGTCGTCGCACAAACATTTATGGACAGTTGTTCAACGTCTGATCATAGATTAGGTAATTTTTTTTTTATTATCTATATTAATCTAATTTATTTAATTATTTTTCTCTCAAAGAGACCGTTACTTTTTTAAATTACTAAAAAAAAATTTTTTTTTAAATAATATCTGATGTAAGCATATTTATTAAGGGTGTGCGAATTGAATCGAATTGTAACTTTTCAAATTACTCGTCAATTTTAGATTTATCTAAAAGTTTTTGAGTTATTTGTAACTTTTTAAATTACTTGATACAAATTAAGAAAATTCTGATCAGTTTTCAAATATTCAATTTTTATTTAATAGAGAGCACAGTTTTTAAAATAACCAAAATTAGAATTTTCGTAGTTTCGTGTCTAAGTTCTATTTACCTCTGACAAAAATTTGAATTATTAAAAAAACTTTCAATTTTGAGCTGTTCAAAAGAATATTTTTAAATAATTCGAAGTTCGAATCGAATAGTTTGATTCGATTCGATATGCGAATAATTCGTAAATTCGAACTATTCGCACACCCCTAATATTTATATTAAAATTTTTTTTTTTATCAATTATGAGTTAAAATATAGAATTTTTTTTTTAATTATAATATACTTTTCTAAAAAATTAATCAAGTTCAAATTTTTTTTTAAGAGAAAATTAAAAAAAAAAAATTACAGAATTAAAAATTTACAAAATATTTTCATATTTAAAAAGTATTTTTATTAATTATCTGAATTAAAATTTTAAATTTAAATTTAAATGACATTTTTATAACTCAAACGGAAGTATCTATTTAAATAAACAAGAAAAATACTCCGGAAGTAGTCAACAATAACTTTGATAAATATAAATAAAATTAATAATAACCGCAATAAATTACCATAAAAAATATGCAGATAAAGATAATTATAATATTAAAAATTTATCAGTCTCTTGAATAATAAACTTTAAAAAGAAATTTGTACTAAATAGTCTTCATGAAAGTCTATAAAACCGATAGTTGAAGCGTAATCTATAAAAGTAATTTAAATTGTAAAGTATTTAATCTCAATGGATTAAATTAACAATCAATCACCGAGTAAAAAAAAATAAAACCAAAATAATTGTTTTAATTACAGGTAAAGATTCACCGAGTTCAAAGCTGCTTTACGCAAAAGACATTCCATTGTACAAAGAGTGGGTAGAGCGTTATTACTCGGATATTAAAATAATGCCAGCTATATCCGATCAGGATATGAATGCAATGTTGGCTGAAGAGTCGAGGGTAAGTTTTATTTTTAAATAACGTCAACAATAAAATTAATAATAATAATGATATATTTACAGTCACACACGACGGAATTTAATACCAATTGCGCACTGTACGAGCTGTATACGTATGCGGGTAAATACAACGAGCAATTAATAGTGACCCTTGAAGAGGATGAATTTTCACAGAAGCAGAGGTTGGCGTATAAATTAGAACAGGTGCACAATATAATGGCTGCGGATGTTAATCCCTGATGCCCTGTGATTCCAACCAAGCATCCGACAAAGCCTCTTCGACATGAATGGCCGTGCTGAGTCGTTATGCCACTGGCTGGTTATTACTACTAATAATATTTAATATTTAATAATTATTATTATTAATACCGCTATTTAAAAATAATGCCACGTCAACTGGCCTAATTGGACACTGAAAAAAAAAGTTTTTAAATCATAACGCGATGTTAATTTATTTATTTATTTTTCTCGTATTAATGTTTTTTTTCTTTTGTTAACTTTTTAAAACCACAGACTTTAACTCGCGATTTATCATTTAAATTATTGAGACAACTCAACAAAATAATTATATAATTAGATAGGATATATGAATGAGTGTGCAAACAACGTTTATATATATATATAAAAAAAAAAAAATAAATAAATAAGTCTTCGGGTAGGCCGCTGGCTGGAATGTGCGACTTATCATCGCACTACCAGATTATTATGTATATAAAGTACCAAAATAATTATCGACAGCAATAGAATAATTTATTATTATTATTATTGTTTATTATTATTATATTATTTTGTTTGTTGTCTTTAAATTATTTAAATAACAATAGTAAACGCTCACTCCGGCGGCCCAGCGGACACGCAGTCTTAAGACGTCTGATAATTTAAAATAAATACGAAACAAAATAATAAATTAATTATTAATAATAATAATAATAACAATAATATATTGATAAAATAATGTGCGAATGAACAATGTTCAACGATATATTTGTAAATGTATAATTGATCGATCCGCGCCACGTGCCCAACAAGCGACTGACGACCTTAATAAATAATAAGTGTCGAATTTAAAACGAATAAACATTTCCATCCACTGCTAAATAAATAAATAGCCGAAGACCCCAGCTTTTATTATTATAATTATTATTTATTAAATATTAACAGCTAGGTCTTCGCGGATTCCGATTAATTTATAATAGTATTTAGCTAAAGTAATTTATACAAATAAATAAATATATATATATATAAATATAAATATTATATACAATGAATGTCATATGTATATGTGTATATATACTTAAATAATGACGGTATGACGTACATAAATACATACGTCTACCCTTCCGTAATATATTACGCGATATAAATATTATACATAATTATTATAAATTATAATAATTATATTATATATATATATACATCCATAAATATAAATATAAATTTAATTGTAATTGTAATTTATAAATAGACGCGCACACATTCGATGAAGAACGAAACGATGAAGTAATAAATAAATAAATAAATGAATAAAATAATAATAATGTCATTCAGTGACACAAGAACGTGTATTATTTGATAGGTATTAATTATGTGGACGATGGTCACGTGTGAGACCAACTTATAGTGTGACGGTTGTGACGAGTGTGCGTGCTTCCCATTTGACAATTTATAAACGTCCCCCAAAATGCCATATAATCGTAATATAATTTTTTTTTTATTTCATCAATAACTTTGTCATTGTCATTATTATTATTATTATTATTATTATTATTATTATTATTATTATTATTATTATTATTATTATTATTATTATTATTATTATTATTATTATTATTATTATTATTATTATTATTATAATGAAAATTTCAAATGACAGCGTAAAATTATCTCTAGACCACCTTTGTGCCACTCAATTTCTCATTAAAAAAAATGCTTAACGTCTCCGTCGTCATTAATTGTTGTCACTCTTTAATTATTGTAATATATATATATATATATATCTATATTTATTATTATTAATGATAACTGTTAAGTATTGTCTGATTGTAATACATTGATATTGATATTGAATTGATAATCATTAATTAAAAAAAAAAAAAATAATAAAGTAAGCGTAAAATAAAAAAAAAAATATATATATATATATATATATATATATATATATATATATAATATAATATAAATTAAAACGGTATGTAATAAAATTAAAATTAATTTAGCCATAACAATTTTGTGTTACGTAAGTTGTCGATTAAAGTCGCGGTGCAAATGGATCGGTATGAATGGATTGTTTATAATTTAATGAGGATTTGAAGGGATGAATTGACTTATTTATAAATTGTTTTTTATTTTTTATTATTTTTTTTCTGTTTATTTTTTAAAACATGTATTTTTTCCAAATGCGTCAATTTAAAATGTGCATGTAAGTGGAGAAAGTATTTATTGCTCAAAAATATTTTGAAAATAAAATGAAAAGTGATTTAAGATCTAGATGTGGAAAGGGAGTTCAAGAAAGTGATTAAAACCGAGCGAGATTATTTAAATAGACAATGGGGATAATAAGGGAGAGCGTGATATATTTTATTTGGACATGTAATAACTGGAGATAAAAATACTACGAGTTTGCTATAGATTAAATTATCAGAAACTCGTATCGGGGAAAGACCGATTTAATATTGTACGAAAGTTGATAATGACTAATAAAATAAAAAAACAAAATGTATTGATTAATTACTCATTACTTATTAATTGATAACAAAGAGTAATCGATAAATTTGGTAAATAATAATAATAATAATAATATTAATAATAATAATAATGTCCTCGCGTTGTGCCACGTACAATCTTTGGATCAGATGTGCGGTGTGTCCCTCCCCTTGCGCACGCCGACTTTTAATGGTACTAATAAACCCAAAGTGCCTCTGGTAGATTTTTGGGCATAAGCTTGTATTGAGTAATTGAACAAGAAAAAAAAAAAGATGAAAAATGAAAAAAAAAAAAAAAAAACAAACAAATAATAATGGAGATTAACATTTAATAATAAATGACTATGATTATGATTATAATTGCGATTGCAATTGCTGATTACTGATGACGAATTAACGAACTGATGAAATTAATAAAGATTGAAAATAATAACAACGTGTGCACATGCGTATACATATCATGATAATTATTGTACTGTCGCGTGTATGTATACCGTGTGCATGTGCATATAGTATAGGGATTATTATAGATAGATAGATAGATAGTTGATAAATAGCCTAGTCTTATGTGTCTGTGTGTCTGTCTGTACCCCGAAGTGTCTTTCCCCGGCCGTCGATTCCTCAGCCTTCTTTCTTGTTATTATTATTACTATTATTATTGATATTATTGTTATTATTATTATTTACTTTAATTGCTAAAGTGTCTCGTGCAAAGACTTAATTTAATTATTTTTATTAATGTAACATTGAAGCATATTCTAAATGTTTATTGAATTTATTATTTTTATTGTAAAATATTTAAGTATTTTTTATTATTAATGTTACATTAGTAGAAATAATTTTTTATTTTTATTATCTGAATTTAGAAGACATTTAAAAATTTTTTGATTTTTTTTTTTAACAAATCAATGAAAAAAAAAAAAATTGCATGTGTAGAAAATTAAAAAAGCTATAGGTGCAATTTTTTGAAATATATATTTTTTTTGAATTTATCGTTTTTAAAAAAAATCTAAAAATTACGTCGGCTAATTTTAGTATAAAATTTTTAAAAATTAAATGTGAAGGTAAAAAAAAAATCGCGGCTTCTGACGGCCCCTGAGTTCACGACAATTGTCATGTAACGACGAGCTTTTTTTCCATATCCTCCCCAATTCCAATTAAAAAATATAAAAAAATAAAAATAAAAACCTGGCTATCCCAATTGTCGCGTTGATTATAATTACCTGTGCTCACGCCACGCGTGCTACGTCCTAAAATTTTCCCACTAAAGCACTTACTAATTGGCACCTTATGCTAAAACTTTATAAAATAAATTTTATTATATCGATGGTTCCTTATTGATAATGATAATAATTACTAAAAAAAAAAAAAAAAAAACAATATAAAAAAAACTATATACGGCCCCGAATTAATAATAAATAATAAGTGTAATACTTGTGTAATCAGAAAATAAAGTGCGCAGCTTTCTGCCCAGCAGTCTACCGTCGTGTGCGCTAACAAACTTATTTAAATAAAACATTTAATAAATGAATAAACAAATAAATAAACCGTGTGCTGATTATTATAAGCACCTAGAGTAATAAAATAATGATTTTATAATTTAATTACAAATATTGAATTTAAAATTGTAAGTTTGTCGAGGATCACTTGCTGCTCCGTCCGCGGCCGATCAGGAGAGACGGAGAGATTTATAAATTATTATTTCAATAACGAGCACGATTTTACGGGGTATGAAAAATAAATAAAAAAGGATTGAAAACTATAATAATAATAATACTTATAATAATAATAATATTAATAATAAATAATAAAAAAAGAAAATAAGTAAATAAAAATAAAAATGAAAATGAAATAAAATTGATAAGGGTACGCTTGAATAAATGAATGAATGCATATGAACTGTGTAAGACTGAGAGAGACAGCGATGGGGGTTTAACTACCTGTCGATTGGGTGATTCCCCTCGCCGCTCATTTTTACGTCATTATTAATTACGAGTATAAATATAAATATATATAAATAAAATAAAAATTAATAAATATATATAAATAATGCATACAATACAATTTTTACCTTTACGTTTTACAATAGTCATTTATTTTACTTTATTTTATTTACAATTATTTATAATTAAACAGTTTTATTAATGGATCAATAAACAAAATCATCACAGGATCCAACATTTTATTTTCTACTTGTTTTTAATTTTAATATATATATATATAAATAATACCGTTTTTTTAAGTTATCCAATTTTATAATTATTATTATTATTATTACTTCAATAATTATTATTATTTTTGTATAAATGTGTGATTAATAAGTATGAATAGTGTAATAATTTTGTATGTTTATTGAACCAAAAATAAATATTATTGATAAAGATGAATGAGGATACAAAATATTTATTTATTTATAAATAAAATATAATTAGTCGTTTTGTATAAAATTTAGAGGGACTTGTGCACTTAAGTCCGGATCAATATCTCTGTCTAGTACGTTTGCATTATTTTTTTTATTATCATTACTAGTATTTTTATTAATTCTAGTTCTACCGACTTGTAGACTCCGTGGACCAATGGAGCTTAAAATTACTGGGAGCAAGAAGAGGCCGTGCCAGACGCCGAATGAAATAACGAGGAAAAATATCTTGAAAAATGTTCGGAAAACGTATGCTTCAGAAAACGCTAGAAGCGATTGAGCGAGTAATGTTGAACCGGCGCCATAAAGTACCGCCGCACCGATATGTCTTACGGCAATTAATGCCCTTACAGTACGATTATTTTCATCGCCTCCGGCGTCATTAGGTGATTTACTGTTTAAAAATGCGTGGGCTACGTGCGCTGCATAATCAACACTTAAACCCACGGCTAATTCAAGTCCTGCAATTTATAATTACAATTATAAATTTAATTAGTTTTTAATTTTAATTAGTTTTTTAAAATTTCATTTAAGATAAGTTTTTTAGTTTTTAAAAATCCGCGACTGAACCCGAGGATAAAATAATCAGATATAAATTTGGATATTAATTATCAGAATTCTAGAATAAAATGATTGAAGTATTTTTTTTTTTATGAATTGTATAGTACGTCGAAAGGAATGAAACGACGATTTCAGACGAGGGTGAAGTTGACTGTTCAAGTAGAAGGCGAGGGTTGAAATAAATCAAGTCAAAAACTAAATTAGCGTACCGAAACTCATTAATTTTTTATTTATAGAAAAAAACTAATCAGTTTCCGCCGCTAAATCTGATTGATCTGAAATAGGGGTGTGTGTATAGTTTGAACTTACAAATTATTCGTAAATTTTCTAATACAGTCGAATCGCGTCATAAGTCCGGCTTGTATCTTTTTCTTTTAAACAGACTCGCGTTAATATGAGAGAGACACTAAGCGGACTTATAACGCGACTCGACTGTAATTCAAATTTTTGTCAGAGATAAATAGAGCTCAGACACAAATCTACGAAAAAATTATTTTTGCTTACTTTGAAAACTAAACTATTAAATAAAAATTGAATGTTTGAAAACTGATCAGAATTTTATCGATTAGAATTGAGTCATTTGAAATGACACAAATAATTCAAGAATTTACAAATAATTCGAAAAAATACAAACAATTTTAAAATTGACCAATAATTCTAAAATTTACGAATAATTCAAAAATTTTCCTATTGTTCTAATTATCTAATTATTTGAATTGAATTTCGAATATCACTATTCGATTCCTAAGTAGCACAAAGGTAAGTGTGTTACCTGGGGCCTTTGCCTTTGAGACATCTATAAGATATCAATTTTTAGACTACTTTTTGACATATCAATAAGGCATCAATTTGTTGACAAAACGATCAGAAATTTATGCCACTGAAAAAATACCGACTTAAAAGACTTAACACAAGTGACGACAAAAAGTAAATTACAAAACTGATAAGATAAGTCATCTAAATGACTTTTTAATTGAAAAAAGACAGGAAAAACAATAAAACTCGGCTCTGTTTCCGGAACCAACATTTGCATGTCGTATTTATACTAAAAAAAGTGACTTTGAGACAAAAAAAAATTTGTCTTATCTTTTTAAAAGACATCTTAAAGTTAACTCTGTGCTACTTGGGTTCGATTCAAGAATACGATTGAAATTGGCTTTTTTCAACTGGAAACTAAACATTGAAACTCGTAATTCCAATGAAGGTGGTATGCAAAAAAATGTAATTCAACTTTTCCTTAATCAGACAATCTTCAGTTATGAAGTAAAAAAAAAATCAATTAAGAAAATTAAAACAGTGTGTAATTATATAAATATATACTCCATATAAATATATTATTATATTTATTCTAATGTGACTCTGTTATTTTATCCTCGGTTAGAATGTTATAGTGCCATTAAAATTAGTATCAAAGCTAATGATTAATAATTTATTTGCACATGCTAATGACTAATGTCGACTAATTTACTTTTAGATAATTAGTAATAATATTTACCTATACAGGAAACAATGTCAACAGATAATCCCCAGTAATACATGAATCCACAAATGTCAACAAGAGTTAAACTGACGCACAAAAGTATCCAAATACACGTCTGCGGTTCAGCTATCAACACTGCAGTAGTACCCATCACACAAATAAGTGCAAGTATTATATTACGCGTAACTTCACGAGCAATTACTTTGTCTGTTACCCAGGCAGCAAATATTTTACTCCATATGGTAGCGTAGCTGCTAAAATTTGTTTCGTTAACCACTAATTTAACAGCATCCATTGCGGGTATCCATTCATCTGGTCCGCTGAACTTTTTAAATGATAAACTTATACTAGAGAGCATTATTTTTGGTGTATTTTTTCCACATATCAGTGTTCCATTGAACCGAAAATTTTTTTGGTAGCGGCCTCCACTCCGGCTGAATAAAAATTTTGAGAGATAAAAATTAAAATCATCTACTGTTACTGTGTTATTATTTGTGACATCTGAAATATTTAAATTTTTAATTAATTTATTAATAAATTATTTATGTATTCAATTAATTAAGGGCATTATTAGACAGTGCTCCTCACTTTTTAAAAATATGCAATTGCTTTCAACTGTCATAACTAGGGGCAAGATTTTTGCTTTAATTTTTAAATGAATGATTCAAATGTTTGATACTACGGCGAAAATATTGATTTTATCAGAAAAGTTTTTAAACAAAAATTGTAGGAAATTTAATTTTCTAAAAAAAATTTCTCTTACAATTATTTTAAATGACCAATATTTTCACTGTAATTCCAAAATTAAGATTCATAATGAATGATTCAAATTGTTGTCCAATACAAAAATCTTAATTTTGAAACTACGGCTTTCTTATTAGTCCTATGAAAAAATTATAAGGGACATTTTTTTTATAAAATTCAATTTTGAACAACTTTTATTTGAAAAATTTTTCTATAAGACCAATATTTTTGCCGTAAAATCAAAAATTTCATACCATTAATTATTAATTATTTTTTTAAATTCAAACAAAATCCTGGCTCTAGTCATAACTGTATTAAAATTTTATTAATTAATTAAAAAAAATTAAATCTTTAATTGAAAAATGGGCAACGTAGTCGTAATGTCACCTAAATATAGAATTTTAAAAAAATTACTTGCAGTTATTGTCAATTAGAATTTAAACGAAATTCGTTGAATAAATTTTAGCCTACAAGATTTAAAAATTCGAATTATAAAATTGACATGAAAATTTTATTCAAATTTATTTAACAAATTTCTTTTAACTCCTAATTAATAACAACTGTAAGTAATTTTTTAAAAAATTTATTTCTCAGCGAAATCGTCCTTTTTTCAATTAACGCTTTAATTTTTTTCTAATTGATAAAATTTTGATACGCTTATGACAGGAATCATTGAAATTAAAAAAAAAAATGGGAGAACTGTCTGAAAATTGCCTTAATTACCTTTTTCATAGTGAAGTGTTACAAAATCAGCAAAGTCATGGGGCCAAGATTCAACACTATCAACAATAGTTGTCATGTTAATTAATTTCTCGGTAACTGTTATTAATTTTGGAAATTCATTAAGATAATCAATATCCGCGATGTAGATAGCCGCGGGATTACCGCGGTTAGGAAATTGTTTGTCATTAATATTGAAATAATTACTGAGATAAGATTCTTTTGGTAAAAACCAGTTGGGATCGAACCATTGTTCGAGATTGTAAGCACCAATGCCACCAATGACAGTCACTGATGCGGTTATTAATATAATAAATATTTTTCCTGATAATGTTAATACTATTTTGGAGTAGAGCCAGTTAAATATACGCCATGATAGTGTTTTACTTGGATCAACTTGTGATGTTTGATTATTTTTATGTACTATACATGGTATTACTCCGTTACGTTTACTCTCAATTCGTCTTACGTCCAGCGTAAATACTGCTACGAAAAATGTTACTTGCAATAAAAAAGTAACAAGAACTCCTACTGCGGCGTAAATACAAAATGATTCTAGTGATGGAAGAATCTAAAAAAATATTATTTATTCATTTTTTAATAATAATAATCAATAATTGATAATTGTTCAGTATCATATAAATTTTGGGAAATAAATAGGGAGGAAAAAATAGGTAATGAATTAAGAATAGTAGCCAAGGAAATTTAACAAAACATGTTTCCACATACAACAGCATGTATAGAAAACTGGTACCTAGACGCGAGTGAGCTGGATATTTAAACAATACAACGAAAAATAAGAATGAAGAAATCTGGGTCAGATTGAGATGTGGAAATGTAGGTAGGGCTACAAAAGAGCATTAAGGAGTGGGGCTATAGAATTTGTGGGGGAGAGAAGAGACATTGGCTCATGTGGTTTGCTAAAGTAAAGCTTTGGGGTTGCAAGATGATGATATAAAGGAGTATATTGTGGAGTGAAGCAGGGACAGGCAAGATTGCAATCTGGATGAAATAGTAGTAAGTATACTAAAAGGATGAATAAGCGAGGAAGTTTGTGAGTATATGAGTGGAAAATAAAATTAAGGAGAACGGAGATAAGAGATAAGAGAATATGGAAGTATGATAGGGTCATGAAAGCGTGAGAAGGATGTGGACTTTTATTTTTTAATATATCAAATGTTGTAAGTAAATTGCAAATATTCAGTAAGAGTAAAAAATCGGGAGTGATTTCAAAGTGATCTGGATTTTATTTAAATCCGCATTAAACTCCCCTTCGGAGTGAATTTTATTCCAAGAGGTTTAAATACTCACTAAATCACTCCGGATTTAATCCACGTTCAATTCGCAAATTTTTTACAATGCAACAATTATCAATAATTAATAATTATTAATTTTTGACAATAATTAATTTAAACAATATAAAATAATTAACCGTAGATGCACCAATAATAAATGCAACAACATCTGTCAAAGATGTTATTGAAATAGCAGCACCAGCATGACTTAACATGATACCAATGCGTTCTTCAACAGATTTAACACGATTGGACTCGTGCGATAAGACTTCTTCCCAAGATGCCATCATTACAAATATATCATCTACACCAAGACCCATTAACATAAAAGGTAACGAAGAGTGCACTGGTCCATAAGGCACACCAAACAGAGAGCATAGTCCGACAGCTACAACAAAAGCACCTCCAACGCATAACAAGCCAGCGCTCGTTAAACAAAACTAGATATTTAAATTATTTGATAGTAATTAATTTTTATTTTTGCAAACTAAAAATTTTTTTGTACTCAATATAAAAACTTACGCGCCATTCTAACCAATTGAAGCGGGATAGAATAATCTGGACGTACAGAGTCATTAAAACTATTCCTATTATTACTTTTTTTATATCTTGGAACATGGTCGAGGCACTTATGTCACCAAAACTACGGCCGGCTTCATACCATATCTCCAATGATTGATTCGTAATGAGATTATTTTTTTTTAAATACTCAGAGCTCAAGTGAAGTTGATTTAGAAAGGCACTTTCCCAATTTAATACATCAAGCGTTGCCTAAAAATGTTAATTATCAATTAATTAATTCGTCATTAGGGGGGAAAGGGATCTGAGATACAAAAAAAAGAGCATATTTTTGTGATTTTTTTTTCAGAGTACTTTTGTTATTAAAATTTAAAAAATTTGTGACATTATTAAGCATCATTCCAAGAATATTCTGCTAAATTTTCATGAAAAAATATTGAAAAATAAGCCAGTGGTAGTGGGTAGAGACGAGTCACCTCAAAATAAAGTTTCCATGCCATAGCAAAAATCCGAGTTTTTGATTGCACCTTTACCAAAAATTCGAAAATGAATATTTTGTTTATTCCTTCGTTCAGATCTAAGATAAACTTATGTACTAAAGAAATCTTTTTAGTTTTTTGATTTCAGTTGAGGCAGTCATGAGTTATCCTGCCTATGGCAAGAAGACTTTTTTTTTAAGGTGACTCGTCTCTCCCCACTACCACTGGCTTATTATTCAATATTTTTTCATGAAAATTTAGCAGAATATTCTTGGAATGATGCTTAATAATATCACAAATTTTAAGAATTTTAATAATGAAGGTACTCTGAAAAAAAAATCACAAAAATCCTCTTTTTTTTGTATCCCAGATCCCTTTCACCCTTAATTTATTATATTAAAATTAAAATGATACTTTATAACATTTTATGGTTAATGTCAATTAGTTATTAACTCAGTTTTATATTAATTATTGATAAATTTAAGTAGGAAACGTGATTAAGTTTTATAAAATATTAAAAACTTACCGTACCCAGTCAGAAGTTCCAACATCATTGCCAGCGTCATTCATATTTATTTTTTTAAAATCAACGTGCAGCATCCAGTGAGTCTTGAGAGCTTTAGCGCTGACAATTTTACCCGTGTCATCGGTGACAGTGCCACCTAATAATTCAGTAAAATTCATCGGATGACCCAAAGTCGGGCTCATTTCAGCAGAATTTATTTTATTAATAATATCAGCTTTGGTTTGATTAACTATTAAATCAGAATTATACTCCCATAAATCGAGTATGCTCAGAATAAGGCAACCCGTCGGTAAATTATTTAAAATATCGCAGTATACTTTTGTCGGCGCATGAACTGATGGATCGAAATTTATTTTATCTGAACGTGCTGCTGGTTCTTCTTCAAAAAAATCGTCATCTTCTATATCACGTTTTTCACGATTTGTGTATCCAGATATTATAGGAATTCTAAAAATTAATAAAATAATTATCAATTATTTTTTTTACTTATTTTATTATAAAAATAAAATTTTAATTAACCATGTCCTGAAATTGAAAGAATTTTAAGAAAAAAATGAACTAATAAATTAATTTTCATTTTTAATTTAAATAAAAATGTATATAGAAGAAATATTTTTTATAATTTAAAGTTCTTTATATTTATTAATTAACACTGAAAATAATTTACTTATTTTTATTCTTATGAATAAATATAATTGTAATGTAAAAATAAAATGTATTATAATTTTTTTCAGTAAAAAAATTTATTAAAGCTCATAGATTATTTAAATAAATAAAATTAAATTAAAAGCTTACTTAAAACAAACATCAGTCCAATAAAGCTTTGGTTGACTATCAGTCTCCATAGACATAATACGTTTTATTATTTCATTCATTTCAAATAAAACATGAGGTTGCAAAACATCATCAGCAGTCATAATCACAGTCTCAACGCGTTGTCCTTCATCAAAACGCTCCATCAACCATTCAGTGTCTTTAACAAAGTCGGAATCCGGTGGTACCCATAATTTCAATGGATTTTTTTCTTGACGAAAACGGTACAAACCTCCTAGACACAATAAAACTACTATTGAACATCCTAATATCCATATTAATGGGTGTCTTGCTATTTGTATTCCTAAACTGTAAGACAATTGATTAAATAATTGAATAATTAAATAATTAAATCATATATATACATATAATTACCTGTAGAAAAAGTGTTCAACAGTTGTAGCAATATTTTGAGGAATACGTTTCAATAAACGACCAATAGATTTACGTTTGACAGCTGATTCTTCTGTAGCTTCCATTGCTTGTGGATATTATGTTAAAGTAATTTACATACACATTTGATTAAAGCATTTATTTCTTAATGACAGTCTTTTATTATTGACAACTTTAAATTATGAGTCAGCCTTCACTTAATTGCTACTGATGCTTTTACATGACGTTCTATATTGAAATAAATATCAGCAGATAAATTTTTATGTCTTGTTTTTTAAAACTTTAAGTAAAAAAAAAAAAAAAAAAGGAAATTATTTAAATATTTTATCTTAAATTAATCCTGTGACATTTAAATTTAGAGAGAAATTTAAATTTAAAAAATTGAACAGAGACTGACTTACTGTGAAATAATTTATTTTTATAATTAATATAAATCATAACTTGATATGAATAATGAATAGACAATTATCACAAGAGAACCTTTGGACCAAGATTTCACATCTTGATTATTTCAGAGATTCAATGACGCCCATGTTTATATTTAATGTATGTTATGATTATTAGATAATAATCATATCGTTTATTTTTACATGTTTGATATTTAGCCTATAGATGAAACTTAATAATTGATAATTACAATAACAATGAGGTTTAGAAACTCAGGTAATTAAACAATTTGACATGGTTACTTTTTAATTATCAAATTCAAATGGCCAGTAATAACATAACCACATTTTTTCATTGTTGATTAATGAACTTTTAAAACTATAGGATATACATAAAGATAGTTAAAAATATCAAATCTATATATTGCTTTGTGAATAATGAGTAATAAGTATATTTGTGGTATTATAAATATATATGAGCTTGATTAGACAGTTAAATTTAGAATTTAAAGTGAGGGTGACATTTATCGCTGTTTAGTCGAATTTAAATTTTACCGCCTAAAGACACCTGCGCGCGCAATGTTAATTTAAAATATTTTTGACAGGTGACTCATGGTCTGTTCGGGTTCTCCGCTAGGCACACTGGGGCGCTTGCAAAATACCCGGGAATATTTAAATTCATAATTAAATTTAATTAGTAAAAAAAAAGTGAATTACCGGCTAAAAAAAAAAAGTATTAATTATCAGTGTATTGATTAAAGTGAAATTTAAGTGAAACAAATCTTAGTATTTCAAATCGATCATTAATTAATTCGACTCGAATTTCTAATCTACTGTCGTAAGTATAGAAGTTCCACATGTCGAACTTTTTTGGAATCTTTTCGGAACAAATTCTTTTACACGGGATTCAAACTTAATGCTAATGTAGTCTTGACCAAATATGAAACTATCTGGTTTTGAACATCTCAATAGTTATCAACTTTTTTTTTCTTACTTTTTGCACATGTAATTCAACTTTAAAATATACTCAAGTATGTATACTTATTTAATTAATCAATTAATTTTATTTCAGACATTAAGCAGAAACTCTGATAGATTTCTGGTGATAAATCATCTAAGTGATGTGTATAGCACCATTTAGACAAGTATGTACTCTGTTAAGCATCGAAAGTTCATTTATTTTTTTTATTCATTAATTTATTTATATACCAGGATATACAATATTCACATACAAATATAATATTTATAAATACAAGATACTCAAGTATGTACAGTATTTATATTTAAAAGCGACAAGATCTGTTAGACACTCGAATTCTAAAAGTTGGATCGAAACAAACAATCTTTATTATTTAATAATTTTTATATTCATAACGGAGTTCTAAAAACATTACGTTAAGTTTAACACATGTGTGAATAATTATAAAATTAACATACATCAATTATTAATTCATTAATAAATCATCACGTACGTTAATATACATAAATGAATTTTAAAAAAGTAAACAAATATATCTGATCAAGCGATTGATAATAATTATAAATAGTGTTATTATTCTAAATTTAGTAAGTTAATTTTATTTTATAAACTATTGGTAATTAATAATTATTTATACAATGACTAAAGAGTAAAAAAAATAAAATATCAAATTAATTAATCATAGTATTCTTTTAAAATGTCTAATTTGTTTATAAATTTAAAAATCCTAATAATTCATAATTTTTATTTACTCCAATCAAATAGATTCAGATGTTAAGCAGCTTGCTCTTGGCCCAAATAATTTAACAGATTAATTCTGATTATCTTATAAAAACAATTGATTGTTTAAAAAAATTGTAGTCACGGTTTAACTTTCATCTTAAACTTTTTCCATATTTTACAGTTCAAACATGAGATCAAATATTTTTTATTTTACTTTGTAAAAATTATTTTTATTTTTTAATTTGTTTCTTTATAGGGTAACAGTGTAAAATATTTACGAGTGCCATTTAATGACCAGGTACCTAAATACCTTTGAAAATGGAAAAATTGGTAAATTTAATTCATGAAAAATATGGAGATGATTTTAAAATTTTCCATCAATTGCATGCACCAATTTTGTCATTTTTAGGGTATTCAAGTCCCCGGTCTTTAAATAGAACTCGGTCAATATTTGGTACTGTCCCCCTACTAAACATGGAATTTTATATAATTACATACAAATTTATTTTTTTAAGTTTTTGTATTACAATCTATGGAACTTTCGATTTACGGACAATTGCAATGTCGACAAACATCAATGACGGTCTAGTTTGTAAAAGTGATGCATGTAAAGAAATAGGTAATAATTTGATTGTATATAAAAAATTAAATAATAAATATATAATAAATATTTTAATAATTTATTAGCTGGTGAAATTATTCGTGGAATGAATCAATCAATGGACCCATGCAATGATTTTTTTAATTATGCTTGTGGTAATTGGCATAATGGATTATCTCATCAAAGTCACTTTCATATATTAACTAATGAAACTAGTTTCCGGTTAAAAGGTACATTAAATATTTGAATTAGTTTTAAGCAGATGAATATTTAATATTTATATTATTATTAATAGAAATATTTGAGTCTCCATGGTCACCTGAGGATACCTCTGCATTAACTAAAGCTAAAAAAATTTATAGAACTTGTATGAATGAAGGTAATTTAATTAATTAATTTACTGACATATTTATTTTTACTAATAATTATATATTAGTTTGATTTGGTAATAATATTTTTTTTTAAAATAAAATAGATTTTATTGAAAAAAGGGGAATAACGGATCTTGTAGAGTTAATAGATAATATAAGTGGTTGGCCAATGGCGATGAGTACATACGAATGGGTACATAAAAAAAAATCATGGCAAGAAATAGACAAAAGTTTTCGACAGATATTAGGAAATTCTCCTTTGTTTAATTTAAAAGTTTTGGCAGATATTGAGAACTCGACGAATAATATTATAACGGTATGTTTATTATTTATTTAAATGGTATAAATATTAATACAATTTTAACAGTTTGGGTAAATGCGTAGAAGTACAATTTTACTTATTTTTGTTAATACAAATTAAAAAATTAAGATTTGTTTTTATTTTTAATTTTTTTTTTTTGACGAATTGATTTATTAGTTTCAAAATTATCATTATTTTTTTTAATCAGAACAAATTATTCTTAGTTATAAATTTCACAAAAAAAATATTTCAAGTCTTGATGAAATCAAGAGAATTTTTTAAAAAATTTTAAACAGTCGCTGAGCATTTTTAAAAATAAAAAATTAAAGAATTGATATCCGACTATTTTTAAAAATTTAAATTTCATCTTGTTTTATTTATAAATCAAATAAAAAATAATACACTTAATTTGAATAACTTTATCCCAATTAGGGCGAATAGAACCATTTCGTTAATTAATAAATTATTTATGTATTTTTTGAATATTATTTTTTGAGGCGAACATTACCCCGACTGGCTAAAGTTAAAACTAGCTTTAGATATTTAAAGATATTCATTTTTTTATTTATTTATTAACCCGAGATGAGGTAGAATTAAAATAAAAATTCTATTGTATTTTACGGTAACTTACTTAATTTGGATCCGTCAGGGACTTGATTACATTTACAGTAAAGTGAATCAATTATTTTAGATTGCACCGCCAATAGAGGGTATTGCTGAATATATATCTCCATTAGTATCAGCATCATTAACATTAAGTCAAATTTTAAATTTACCTAGTGTTATGAAATATCATAGTATTATTGAAGACTCTTGCAGACTTATTGCCAGACACAGAGGTTCTTATGTACTAGAAAAAAATATTAAAAAAGATGCTCAAGATATTGTGTCTTTTGAATGGAGTTTAAAAATAGTAAGACAATTGATACTCAATTAATAATTCATAATTATATACTCAATATTTACTACTAAAAAAATTTTCATTATTAGATTTCTACTCCTTCCAATAATTTTAAGCTTGACGTTGATTCTATGTTTGAAAAAATGACTATTGAGGATTTTCAAAGATTTTACAACTCTAGAGTGTCCAAAAGTTCTGCAACAAGCGTAATAATTTTTTTTTCGTCTCATTAAGAAGTAATTATTTAGTTATTGATTAGTTGATTTATTTATTACAGATTAAATGGATAAATGTGATAAGAGATCTCTTCGCTGAAGTACAGGGAGTTAATATCGAAGAATCTGAAGTTATTGCAGTAGTAGATAAAAATTATTTTATAGCATTAAGTTATCTTATTAATCGAACCCCCATTAGAACTATTGGTAATTAATAAATTAATTGAACGTTAAATTTATTTTTAATCAGTATTGAAAAATTAAATTTTTTTATTATAGTAAATACAATGCATTGGTGGTTAATAAGGAATCTCGGTACTTATACAAATAAACGAATGAGTAATTTAATTGATGATGTTTTACCAGGAGGTTTATCAGTTGGTCAAAGTAAAAATAGTCAAGATACTCCTAGATGGTACACATGTACGATGCAAAATGAAATGACACACGCGTATTCTTATGCTTATGTTAAAAAATATTTTCCTAAACGCGCACAACAAATTGTAAGTTTACAGGGTTGAGGGAGGCAAAACGGAGTACCCTGAAAATTTAGTAAAAACTTTGTTTTAATAGTTTTTAATCATTCCAAAATCATTTTTGTAAGTATAGTTGAGCAGTATTTTGAGTTTCTTTTTCATTTTTCGAAATATTTTGTTTTTTAGGGGGACCCCATTTTCTCGCAAAAAATGATTTTTTTTTTAATGGCAGCTGAAAATTTTTTCTAATTGAATATTATAAAAAAAAAATTAAGGTATTTGAGTCCCCGAAAGCTTAGTATTTCCTCAAGTACTCCGTTTTGCCCCCATCCCCCTTTTTTAATTACTTGATGTTGATTTAAATGGTGCATTAATTTTATTGAATTTTTTTTTCTAATAAAAAGGCTACCAAATTAGTCCATAAAATAATAAATGGAATGAGAAGACAAATTGAAAACAGTAAATGGCTTGATAACTATTCAAAAGAAGGAGCTTTAAAAAAAGTACAAAGTATGAAAGAATTTATTGGATTTCCTCGTTGGTACGATGATCCAAATGCTGTTGATAATTATTATAAAGATATTAAGCCAAGTATATTTTATTTTAAAAATATATTGATGATGTTCAGACTCAGTAAAACGGAAGAGTTGAAATTATTACGAGAGCGTGTTACTAACAATAAGTACGTAGCAATGTATTTATTTATTTTTTATTAAAAAATTTTATTAATAAAAATATTTAACAGATGGGTTGGAAGTCCGGTTGACGTTAATGCTTTCTATTTATATACAACGAATTCAATAAGTATAATTAATGAATATATACAGTCAAATTTAAATAAATGGATTATATAATTCATTATTAAAAATTTTTTTTAGCGATACCTGCAGGAATTTTGCAAGTTCCATTTTTCGAGGATGACCAGCCTGAGTAAATTTAAAATTTTATTATAAAACTTAACATAAATAAACAAAATTATTAATTTATTAATTAATTATATAACAGCGCTCTTAATTATGGTGGCCTTGGCACAATAATTGGTCATGAAATTTCACACGGTTTTGACGATGTAGGCAGTCAATTTAATAATGAGGGTAATGCACATAATTGGTGGTCGAATTCAACTAAAGCTGAATATGAAAGACGCGCTCAATGTTTTGTTGATGAATTCGATAAGTATAGTTTTGTCCAGGGTAATAATGTTCATAAAGTAAATAAAATATATGTTCATTCTAAATTATATAACCGATGATTGATTAATTTACATAATTTACAAATATTATTTAAGGTCAATGCGCAACAAACATTGACAGAAAATATTGCCGATTCAACGGGTGTCAGAGCTGTTTTTGAGGCATTTAAACGTCATGCTGACAAGTCCTTGACATCAAATATGAAATTACCTGGTCTTGAACATCTCAATAGTTATCAACTTTTTTTCTTATCGTATGCACACGTGAGTATTTTATAAAATATATTCAATTATTTATGTATTTCATATATTTATCTATTTTATCCCAGATGTTTTGCACAAATTCTGATGTATATCCGGTGATAAATCAATTAAGTGGTGATGCGCATAGCCCAGCAGCTTTTAGAATTGCAGGCACTCTGTCAAATATTGAAGGATTCGCTGAGACATTTAAATGTCCAAAAGGAACCAGAATGAATCCTATTGAAAAATGCAGTATCTGGTAATTTAATTATTTATGCATCGTCTGTTACTGCCATTAATTATTTTTCATGTACATATTCTTATCGTTTTTTATTTAGTTATTAATTTAAACTCAATATTATTCTGTTACAAAGGTACAGACTGCTTGTAAATATTTCATTGTAAATAAAAAAAGCTGTTAATTGTCTCTGAAAATAATCTTACATTATTTATATAATCCATATAAGGTAAAAGCCCCTATACCCGTTCACTTTTCATTAGAGTGAGATTTAATCATTCAATATAAATTAATAAATAAAATTAAAAACTATATTTTTTTTTTATAGTTATTTTTTGAAGTTTCGAGTATTAGAATAAAATTTTAGTTTGAAGAATAATGTTGATAATTAATTATTATTAATTTTTTAAATAAGGTCCTCGAGTGTACCCATAGTCGCTCACTAAAACTTGTCATGTACCATTACTCGATCAACACATGGCCCATAGTTGCTCAAAGACAATATCAATTAAACGATAAGTTTATTGATTTGGAAAATAATTTACGAATTATACTACTTTATTCTTTCATAATATAAAATTTCATGAATTTTAAAAATGTATTTAATAAGATATAGTTACAACAATTATTAAAAAATTTGACGTAACCTAAATTTAATCTAACGAATGAACGTTAAAGTAAAAAATGCCCGGCTATGCGCGATTTTGAAAACAGTCATTTAATTTAAGTTTATAATCTATTATAAAATAATTTGATACATGATATTTTAATATATTTGAATTCACAAATAATTATTTTTCAATAATAATAGTTTTAGTTGTAATTTTTTATTATAAAAAAACGCCTTAAACAGTTAAAGTGAGCGAGTAACAGTACTGAGCAGGTATAGGGGCTTTTACCTTATTTTTAAAATTCATGAAACTTTATATTATGATCATTATGAAAGATAAATTGATCTTGAAAAATTTCTTTCAACCGCAATTTTTCTAAGTTTTCTCTTGGGCGAGTCTAGGATTTTTCTTTGTTGATGATTATGAAAGAATAAAGTTATATAATTTATAAACGTCGGGCAAAAATAGCCGACAAGAATATTAAAAATTTTTTCGTAATTGTCTTGAGATAATAAGTATAAATTAATTGGTAATTTTATAAGACAAGGCTCTCAGGAATCAAATGAAATAATGCTAATAATAATAATAATAATAATAATAATAATAATAATAATAATAATAATAATAATAATAATAATAATAATAATAATAATAATAATAATAGTACATTTATTTGATATTGATAAATATAAATATACTCAAAATTTAATTAAATTCCTTCAAAGGTGATTTATTTATCGAGTGCAAGCTTCAAAAGTCAGCCTTCAAGGCAAATATATGAGTGATCGGGACTAGTTCCCTGGTCGGGTACTAGTCCTCTTACCTTAGATGAAAAAGAAAAAAAAATTTTAATTACAATTGTGATTTTCCGAATAACTCTCAGCTTCAAAATTAATATCATTTAAAATTAATTGACTTACGAACAATAAAAAAACAAATATTGATTTGAAATGAAAAAAAATATATATATTTTTAAATAATCGCGTTGTATTTTCATTGAAGATGCTTTGTATTCTTTAATTATCTGAAAAATCGATGATCGTATTAAATTACAAATCATTAACAAATAGTGTACGAATAATAATTATGTAGGTTGTAATAAAAATATAAATAAATAAACAAATATTAAATTTGTATCGTCAGTAATGATTTATTATTAATATTCTAATGAATAATGATATTAAATATTAATGAATATTACAAAAAAAAATTACAATTGACCTGATACGTGTACATAATTATAAAATAAACATACATTAATAATTCATCAATTAATCGCGTACTTCGCTAAAATACATAGGGTCATTAATTAAAAAAAGTAAACAAATATCCGATCGAGCCACTGGTAATAATTATTAACAGTATTATTATTTTTTAAACTTAGTAAGTAACTTTTGTTTTATAAACGATACTGAAAATAACAGACACCTGATATTGCTTTTTTTTTTTTTTATCAAATATTCTATTATTGGAAAAAAAAATATTTTAAAATACGCACCCAGAGATTTTTAAAAATCATATTAATGATTTTTAAAAAAATTGGAATTAATTTAAAAATAAAGAAATTATTAGCTTCTGGTAATTCAACTGTCATTTTTATAAACCACGTTATTAATAATAATTAATATGGATATTATTAGTAATAATTATACAGTAAAAAAAAGTTGTCAACTGATTAATTGTAGTTGTATTAAAGATTGTCTAAATCATTATGAAAATCAATCAAAAAATTATATACTAAATATAAAAAAATTTAATACCTGTCATAATACTAAAAATTTCGACGAATGTTTAACTGTATTTTTTACCTCACATAAATTTAAATGTAAAGTCAAAAATAATAATAAATAATTGTTATATAAATAATTTATTGTTACTTGGCATATGAATGTTAAATAATCTAATTGGTTGAAAAATATTTAACTAAAAAAAATAAAGTATCATTTAAATTATATAGTAGTAAAAAAAACTGTGATGAAAATGAATTAATAATATTAAAAATAATAACCGGCTCGGATCGGCATCCTGAGGTATATTTATATCATATTCGTCTTTAATTCAAGTGTAAAATTTCAGTCATTTGGGTATGTAGTATTTTACTATTACTGTATTTAAAAAAGCACCCACACATAAATCACATCCATACACACGCACGCACACAACATAAAAAAAAAAAGTAAAAAAAAGTTATGGAAGATATTTCTTATATGTACATTTTAATTTTTCCGAGGACTATACAACATTTATTTGTGTCTCTATCATTCATCATTATTTATAATTATCATTTTTTTTTCATCATTTGTAGCACTCATGGAATGCTTATTACCCAAGTGGCTGTTAAGAGTACCGCAAGATTTTAAAAACTAAATCTAACATTAAATAAGTAATTACTGTAATTAAATAAAATAAACACGACACAAATTAATTTAATACAAGTACATTAAGCAGGACAACCGGATACCGAAATAATTTTTTTTTTATTACACAGTAACATAAAAATGGCTGAATCAAATGGCAAGTTTGTGCGAACACGACATTAATTATGATAATAAATTTAAAATAAAAAAAAGTATTTATCAATAAATCTTAAATTCTATATAAACGGACACAAATAATTATTATGAGATCATTCGTGTCTTAATTATATATACAAATTATTTTCGACACTTATATGTCAATACCATTCGATTCGTTGCGATCGTTAAGCTAATTTATGTTTATTATGCAGTAGGCAATTATATCTTAGTTTATATTTAAATAAAATGACAATTTAAATGATATTGATAATTATTTAGTTCCAGCCAATCCGAGATACCTAATAATCATTTAATTTTTTTTAAAATTTAATAAGACATTATTAAATAATATTAAACAGCGCACGCGGTATGCAATAAATGCATTAATAAAGCGACAGGTACTGTCACACATAACAGTGATTATTTAAACTGTTATAGTTTTTAAATATACGTTTTATCAATGAATTCTATTTAATTATTGCTGCTGCACTGTTTAAATCATGACTTGCTTAATTGTTAATTATCATTAACCCTAATCGGTTGAACATGGGCCGTTTGTGTCCAAATATTCTACTGCAAAGTCTACATGCCTCCGCATTTTGATGACAATTTTTATTGAAAAAGGGATTTTCGCGGCGGGCAACAGCTCTATTGCATAGAACTCAAAAGAAGACCAACGAATTTATTCACACTTTTCTTTACAGAATAACATAGTTACACGGCGGCCGCTAATGACTCATGTTCAACGTTTACGGGTGCTGAAAACAACGACACCGGATTAGGGTTAAATGTGTTTGCAGTGTTTTTTCTTTTTCGACCTGTAAATATTTTTTAAACTAATAGGCTATAAATAATAATTAGAAATGTAAAAAAAAATAATAATTTAATTTTTTTTTACGGCTAATTCATTTTATTTTTCTAATAATTATTATCATTTTTTTAAAAATTTTTTCGACTAAAATAGTTCAAAAAATATTTACAGCTTTAAATAAATGCATGATATATATTTATTGGCAATGAAATAAATGAAAATTATCTTATTTATAAAAAAAAAAAAAAAAAATAGTATAAATTATCGACACAGCGTTGTAAAAATTTAAATTTGTCTATAAGAACATTTAAATAAAACTTAAAATTCTAAACAGAAATTAACTAAACACGAGTCAATAAACGTTAATTATAAGAAAACAAAAAAAAAATACAAATTAATAAAGACGAAACTAAAAAAATCTACAATAATTTTTTCATGTATTATACGCATTTAATACTGCGTAAAATAGTATTGTCATTAAAAAATATCGTATCTGTTATTAAATTAGTTTTTTTTAATCCTGGGTACATTTGGCAAGCGTGTTATTTTTTGTGTTAAACTCTGATATAATAATGAATATATTTATTTAATATTTATCATTTCATCAGAGATTTTAAATAAATGGCTACGAAAAAATAGCACGGAGTTTTCTCCAGCGCGAATCCCATGACAAATTATTACTGTTATTGATATTATTATTATTATTGAAGTTATTGTTATTATAATAATAATTATTATTTCTCAATAACGAAGGAGGTAATCCAAAATCAATGCCATTATCAAAAGTTTTATCGACGAATCTCATACGCGCTTCTTTGAATTTAATATCGTAATTAAATTCATTTAAATTAGTAGCATGTAAAATACGTACAGCTGATGATAATCTTAATTTACTGGTAGGTGAGCTGAACACTAGACGACGATTTTGACGATTATTTATGGTATTATTAATATAACCATTATTACATCTGCTGTTGGTGATTGATTGACGTTGATTGTTGTCCTGCGGTTGTTGTTGCTGCTGATGATGTTTTAGTTTTCGTGAATATTCCATTATTCGATATAACTTGGCCGTAGATCATTGACGATACGCCTGGGGTGCTATTCCATTACCAGGTGTCACATAATCACCAATCATCAGGCTCGGATTCACTGGGTAGTGTGATGTATTGCTGAGTACCAGCGATTGCTGGAAAGTAACACCAAGCTGTAGCCGCGAAAGACACAGATACGAATTTTATTTAGTATATTCTATGTCATTTTTATAATACCACCACCGTTATGACTGAGCTACTCTACCGCTTTTATTATTAATCCATTATTATTAACCCTAAGTAGGTACACTGTATTTTTCGAGACATGGTA